>NC_092861.1:127743694-127767763 GCF_032062135.1 Pyxicephalus adspersus
GTCTATCATTCCTTGTGCTGATATTTAGGATACTTGGAAATCTTTAAGAGTTTTCTTTGCCTGTGTATATTTTTTTTTTTTTTTTGATTACATGTAATTGGTTCAAAGCCCAACTAAACCTTTTTATACTCTGTCCCCATTCCATTGAGGGAGCCACCTACTTCTTACTTTTTCTCCTTGCTGTGATCTTTTAACCTTCTTGATTGGCCAGACAAGCATATTGTTGTCCATCCAGTCCCAGCAACTACAAGAAAGGAAGAATGTGTTGAGTATCCTGATATTGACAGTGGAAGTGAGTAATCAGGCAGGTAGGAATGCTTATTCCATAAGTGGCACCACTGTCCCTTTTTGCAATAAAGCCCTGCCTGATCATACATTTTCAAAGTTGAACTTTAGTTCTACTTTAGGTTTGAAAAGGTTCACTATAGTGAAATATGCAATTAAGTATTTCACTGTGCCAAGTGAAAGCCCAGACTCCTTAAGCAAATGGCATAGTTATATAGTTTAGGTTTGGTGAGCTGCTCTTATTTCCCATGGGGGGTGCAGTTTTCACTGTGATATATACTAGTGCTTAACCCAGAAATTTTTTTAAGGATAAGAAATTGTAGGTGGGTGGCAGCTTCTGTATTATGACCCAACTCATCAGTAACCACCCAAAAACAGCTGGGTGATTAATGAAAAGTGCCAGGTGGTGCACCCAGCTAAAAGGGGCTGGGGAGAACACTGTATAATATAACTGCAGACATTAGTTGGATGAGTATTAAGAAGTTTTGGATTCATTTTGATGGTGTTTTGAGGTTTGGAGTAAGGTCATTGGTGCACTATCCACACTATTATTAATATAGAGTAATTTATAGTGCTGACATAGTACACAGCTCTTTACAAAGTCCATAGTCATGTCACTAGCTGTGCCTCAAAGTGACACATAATTTAATGTCCCTACCATAGTCATATGTCATTACCACAGTCTAAGGTCAGCTTTGGGTGGAAGCCAATTAACGTAACTGCATGTTTTTGAAATGTGGGAGGAAGCTAGAGTACCTGGAGGAAACCCATGCAAACACAAGGAGAACCTGCATACTCAATGCAGATAGTGTACTGGCCAAGATTGGAACCTGGGACCTAGTGCTGCAAAGGCCAGAGTGCTAACCACTGAGCCCCTGTGCTACACCATTAGTTGTATAATTCCACCAAAATTATTCTTGTAATGGGAATCTCTCTGTGTATGATTAGTCTTGCCTGAACTTGCCTTCCAAAACTTGTTGATGTGTACCCCTAGTATTGGGCCAACAGATCTTTGGAAGATTTGTCTACGTATGTGTGGTAAACATTTCATTGATTGAAGGTAAGCTGGATTTTAATGCAATATTTGGGTTATTTCAACACTTCCTGTGGGCTAAGAAGCGTTTTGTTGGACATCCCCTGAGGCCACACATTGTTAGTTGGCTCCAAGAGTATTGGTTTGTTTGGCTAAACAAGTAGTGGCACTTTTCTGCAATCAAGTATTGCTGATTCTAATCTGAAAGTATTATATGCATTCAGAGTACAAAAACACAACCATAAAACAATGTTTATACCAACACAAATGTTTATATCACCCAGTGAATTGTTTCTTCAATGTAGGGCTTTCTTATCTCCTGACCTGTATTTCTCTTCTGATCATCTTATGTATGAAGTTCATGGTGACATATTCTGACAGCTAGAACAGCATTAGTCTCTGTAATTGGAGAATAGTTGGAGCAGTGGTATGTTCTCTTCTCGCTTTTTGTTTGCCTTGGATATTAGAGGTAATTGTAGTTAAAGCCCTGTGCTGTGAATTGAGCTTAACATATGAGATGTATTTAGTCACCTGATCTCTGGATCTAAACCAATGTGGCTTGTCTTGCTTTGTGAAAAACAAAGAAAAAAAAAGCTTTTAGTCCTATGATCATCAATCGGTAGGGAAAGCAATGTTTTGAAATCATGCATGAGATCATAAAAATTAGTATTTTTTTAAGCTATTGTGTGACCTCTAAGCCACTGGCAAAAGTATACCCATAAACTTGGACATTCATATGAGCAGCATTTATTCTCAGGGAATGTTTGTATTTGAGTGAATGGACAGGGGAGAATGAGATGAGAGGTGCTGCCAGTGCTACTTATCACAGGGAGAGTCACCAGCCATCTCTTTGTACTTCAATATGATATCATCAACCTTCTGAAAATGGAAGAATGGGCTGACTGTCATATTTTAGTTGTAGATAGCAGAAGGTAGGTGAGCCAAAATTCAAGAACTATCCTCCTCTCTTTGTGGAGGTGGTGTTTTTACCTGTCATGGATGGGGCATGATTCATCAGAGCTGAAATGTGTTTTGTACTTGCTGAATGCATATCATATGTCGCATGTCTGGGTGAGGAATGGGAAGAAGTTATCAATTTTGTGACCTGTTCTTAACTCATTCCCCAGTGCTGATGTACCCTAAAAAGTTAAATGCTAAGCTAAAGAATAGTTTTAAAGAAGAGCTTTACTTGACCCATACAGGGCAAAACATGGCTTTAATGCCTTTAATGTCTCCCATTCCAGCAGGACACATTTACCTTTTCTTCATTCTACTGATGTTCATAAAGCATCATCTTCCTTTGTGCTGTGCAAAGTTGATTGGTCAAAACAGATTGTTACAGGTACTGCACAAGACTAGTTCAGGTGTTTTGCAAAGGGTAGAAATGATAAGAATTAATAGGAGAATGGACTTCCCGTCTTTAAGAATACACCCAATGCAGAGTCACAAAGCTTAAGTTGCTCAATCAGGAGGGCTTTGAATTATAAGGGTGTTATTGGATATAAAACTTTATTGAAACCTTTGCAGAGAAGTCATTGCTTTCATACAGAGAGTAGGGGTCCTTCTCTGCAGTATGTTGGTAGCGGTCAGGCTTTTTACTTTAGGCTGTGGTTGCTTCTTAAAGACAACAAACTGTTCAGCATTCTTCAGCTTTTGTTCCATTTGTATCATAATACATGTTTTACTGGGGGGGACCTAAAACTGGAGACAGCTAGTTGAGTGTTAGCATTGCACCAAGATGGGGAGCCAATACCATAGATTTGAATATTCTACACACGGAGCTAATATTTACAAAAAAAAGTTTTCCCTTACTTAGAATTTTCAGAATACATTGGTACCTCGGTATGAGTCCGCTTTGGAATAAGACCAACTTGGTATAAATTCTGTTTGGACACTAAAAATTTTGCTTGTTAAACAACCTTTGTGCTAGAACTTGTATGGGCCAAAATGGGTCATAACACCGCGCGATACCCTTTTTTTTACCTCCCTCGAGACAAAGCCACGACTGCCCACGAACGTCAGTACGCCAGTTGCTACTATTCAGTGAACAACCCGCACTATAACTCTCTGTGAATTACAGAACATCTCCTCCTCCCTTCTCAACACTATCCCAGTAGGCACTCCACTCTTCTCAGGAAGGTAAAGAGAGGTTAGATTTTTCATTTATTTCATCTAATTGCTTTTGTATTTATGTATTTTAGTATTAAGCAGTGTTTCAAATAATTCAATTTAATTAATTCAATTTTTACAGCCCCATCAATGTATAGTATGCCAATAACAATAGGATTTTTTCATGGGAACAGATTATTTTTCTTGTATTTCTTATGGGAAAAAAATGTTTGGTATAAGTCCAAGGATCTGGAATGGATTAAGGACTTATACCAAGGTACCACTGTACTATCATGCTTGGCTTAATGTGATGCTTCAGTTATTGTGAATCCTGACATGTCCGAAATGTTTCTCTAACCAGTTTCTCTAACTTCTTTTGTCTTTGCACAGTTGCCGGATGGGGTTACTGGAGACTCTGGGAGAGAACGGACCAAAACTTTTACCTACGACTTCTCCTACTTCTCAGCAGACTCTAAAAATGCAAACTATGTATCTCAAGAATGGGTACGCATCTCCAATAAGCAGTCTATAATTGTGCACTTTGCATACATTTTCTGTCTTTTACCTTTTTTTTTCTTAATGTGGTGCTGATGTGAGATGGGATTTTAAACCTGTTAAATATGTGATTATGCTGTGAAGGAGGGAGCTGCTTTGTATTCACAGCAAACTTACAGCATTTTGTAGCTGCTTAGAGAATGCCGTTATTGTTCACTGTAACTTTGGGTTTTACAGGAAGTTTGGCGTTCTTATAACCCTAAAACTATGGGAATGTCTAAAAAGAAATGTGGAAAATGAATAAATAGTATTTATATTACTCTTTTCCTTTGGGGGTGAATTACTTATATTTACAGTTATTCAGCAAGGATGGGAATTCTTATGGCATTATCTCAAAATACCAAACCTTCTTTTACTTAAAGCATTTGTATATTTCTATAAATGCACAGATGGTTTTCTGGGAGCCATATGCTAAATAATAATAGACTCATTTAAAGAAAGTGCTAAAAATCAGCGGGGGATTGTTTTAAACTAATTTTTTCTTTCTGAAAAAGCATAATTACCTTTCCGTCCTAGTTCTGTGGCTTTAATGCTTTAGTCACCTAGATCAGAAGTTCTAACTTTACTGGCTGCTTGCTTGTTCCAGGTCAGTAAGGCAGACACAGCTGGACTGACATTTTTTAGAAGAAGCATCAGCAGCCTCCTTATTTTTCCCTGCATGGGTTTAAATTTTAATATAAAGTCAAGGAGTGCTTACAAAGTACTCTTGTTGTGCTCTGCCTTTATGCTGCAATAATGAACTGCAATGGGGAAAGTAAAAGGTACATCTACTTGCACTATCCCTCACTGTTATTTCAGCTAGCATTCTTCTTTTCTCTCTGATGCTCCATGTCATCATTTACTATGCTGCGGGGTATAACTTGCACAGAGGAGTCTTTGGGAGTGGGAGATTATGGTAAGTATAATTTCTTTTTAAATCCTCCTGGACAAAAAAAGGCATTTAATCCTTGCAGTGTGATCAATTCTAAATTGCCAGCCCCATCAAATTTCTCCACATTGAAGAGGTAATCTTGCTGAATGATCTTTTACATTTGCCTTTTCTTATAGTAAGGGATGCTGGCATTACCTGATGCACTCTTTGGTTCCTTTCTGCCAGCCCCTGAATCAATACGACACTCATGATGGGCTCTCATGTTGTAGGGCCCAGCAGAACGAGTGGACTGCAGTGGGGATCAGGCATTAGATATATATTCAAAAGAGTGCCGGGGTCATTTTCTAAGTTTTTTTTTTTTTCCTTGTCCATGCAGAGGAGCTGGACAGGACAGGTGAGTATTTTCATTGCCTTCATTGCAAGGAATGCCACTGTTTACTGTTTTCATAAATTCACTTCTCCTTGCAATAACAAAGCAGATGGCAAGCAGCCTTGTGTCTAACACATGTTGTGTCTGTGTTTACTTCCTTACATGACATCATGATATGCTGAGCAGAAAGAGTTTCTGCACACAAAGTATCTTTTGTTAGATTGTGAATACATCAGTACTCCAAGCCCACTATTGAGTGACAGGATCCTGGGTGTGACAACATTTCTGGGAAGATAGAGGATTCCACTGAAATGGTTAGTTTTTCTGAAGAAATACTATTTCTGGCTTGCTTGCCAGTGTAAACAGAAAAACAGACTGATGACCCCTTTAAAGCGGAACTAAATCCGTGATACTCACTTTTCCCCATTCTGTGACAGGGCACAACCATCTTCTTCCTTCCTTTCTTTCTTTCTTTCCGAATATGATCTTTGGCCATCTTGATTGGCCAGGCTGGGATTATGTCCCCATGTAACTGTATGGTGCAGCTCAGAGAAATTTGACAGCTGGATGGCAATCACACAGGTAAGAACAGTTATTGTAGAAAGGACGTCACCTGTATCTTTCTGCAATAACTAACTGCCTGATCGCACCTTGGTATAGTTCCACTTTAAGCAGATATTACATGACTATATGTGTAGGCTTTAGATTTTGATCCTGGTAGAGTAAGCGCTTATGTGCAGAATATGTGCAATGTACCTACCTGTGCATGAGTCAGATTGGGTACATTGATCAATATTTAAATGGTAAATTAGCAAACAAGTGTGTACTTTCACTAACTGTATCATGACATTATGGGGTCTTTTTTATAAAGCGGTGAATCTGACATTCACTGAAATCTCCTAGGTTCTTGTATTTCATTGGCAGTAATTGATACTCCTCAGGGAATGTTTCATTAAATGTCAGATTCACTTCTTCATAAAAAGACCCCTACCTGTCCATATACTTTTTTATAGGTATTTATCTTTCAATATCTTTGTAATCCTTGATAAGGTTATGCACAATTACTTGGTCACCATAACTTTGTAGTTGGTACTTTATTTTATTATCATCAAAAATCTTTCTATTCAGGTTTTTAAGGATCTTGGCTCAGAAGTTCTCAAGTCGGCGTTTGAAGGGTACAATGCCTGTGTGTTTGCCTATGGACAGACCGGCTCTGGAAAGTCATATACTATGATGGGAAACCCGGTATGAACATTTCTTTAGCTTCCAAAGAATAAGCTGTCTTCATGTTTAAGTAAAGTGTAATAATTATTTTACTTCTGCAAGGGTTTCTAAAATTAGGTCTGGCTAATTGTCTTTACCAAACATCCGGTAAATTAGTATTTATGCTTTGAAATCATTAAAATGATCTTCATTCACCTCACCCAGGTAAAACAGAAGGGGAAGGTGCTATTGGCTTATCCAGCTTTTTGTTTCTGGTGTAAACAGGTTTAGCTCTGACAGATGGCTGATTGGTAACGCACAGGACTTATAAATTACTGTTGTATTTTTTTTTTTATTTTGAAACCTTAGACAACCAATTATTATTTTTTTCTACAGAATAGTTTTTTTCTGACATTTACAATGAGGTTTTGTTGTCGGTTTAATTGCATATTAGAGTTATTCGCAAGTATTTGTAAATCTTCAATTTGTTTAATACCTTACAATCTCTGATAATTCTTCACACATCATCATCATCATCAGTATTTTTGCTGTTTTATCACTTCATTAACAACATAAATATTTCAGCTCCTTACCAAACCAGTTTTTACAGTTCTGTTATGCATTTGCTTTTTTAGCATTTTTAGTCTATCCAAACAAATTTATTTTTTTTTGCTTGCTTTAGGAATTCTGCAGTGTTTTTTAAAAAAAACCTAAATATTTTTTGTCACTTTAACCTAGAAATATGTACAAGCTGCTAGTACTCTACAGTGTTCCCCCTGGCCCCTTTCAGCTGGGTGCACTACCCAGAACTTTTCAGTAACCACCCGGCTGTTTTTGGGTGGTTCCTGAAGAGTTTTTGGTGACAATACAGCCACCCACAGCTTCTTCCCACCCAGATTGAAAAAAGTCTGAGTTAAACACTGCTCTATTGTCAGCTTTATGCTTGCTGCACTTTATACATGACGAACTAATCTAACCCCTGGCTACTGTTTTTGAAATTCTGTCTAATATATAAATATATATAGATTATTTATTCTCTGCAGTCCTTCTATTGGCATAGAGCGTTTTGGTGCAGCAACTTTTGGCTCAATAACAATTGCTGTAATTTAACGGTTTAGCGCAGCTTCACTTGCACCATGTAAATGTACACAGCAGCGAGGGGTGTAAAACAAATTTTTCATTTATCGCATAGGCTTGCACAATCTCTCTTCCACTTACTAAGTCAAGCATACACTAGAGGTAATGAGCATATGTGCATCTATGTAATACAATGCTCATTTCCTAGAAATGGCACTGAGAATTATATTAAACTGCTGAGGAATAATTGCTATCCCAGCTGAGTACTTAAGGAAAAAAATAAGAAAATCATTAAAATATACTCTTTTTTCTGTTGTCTCTTAAAGTAGAAGTGACACCTAGCTGAAATATTGCTAAAGTATGGAATATGAAAAATGACTGTAATTAGTTTGTTTCATTTACATTCTTGTTTTAACTTATTGCTTATTGCTCATTAACTTATTGCTCATCCATAAAATCAGTGTAGCCTCTTTGCAGCCACTGTCTTTCCATTTGCATGCCCTCCAGCTATTACTGCACTTTGGGCTTTTTTACATCTGTGGTGGGAAAAGCTGCGGCTGGCAGCTTCTGGATGCACAGCAAACTGCTGCAGTGTGCCCAGGACTCTTGGTGGCAAACTGCACCACATGTAACCAAATTTGCATTTGGCGGATATTCAAACAATAACTGCTTGTCGCTTTTGGAAACCGAAATGCAATCTATCACAGCAACAGCCATGTGCAAATAATGGTTCCTAGCCTTTCCCATTTACTTAAGTGTGAGAAGTTAGAATCAAGGCTAAGACCACAGCAAAATGCTGTGGCTTACCGCGAATCCAAGTTGGCCCCCTTTTTTTTCCCTCATTGTGGGTTTCCAGATAGTGACAACAGTGGTATAAACCTGTCCCATTTGCAGCACTGTGTAGTCTCCACTGGTATAGTATTGGATATGTGACAATGCAGGAGAATAAGAGAGACGGGGATAGAGTATTGCAGGAAGTTTCTGTACAATGACCCCTATGTTCAGTTGGACAATGCAGGAAAATAATGGTGGTTGAAAATGCTACCGGTCATGCTGATCCACTTGTCTTAGTCATTTTTAAATCATTAGGGCTAATATACGATATCATTTTGTAAAGGAAACATTTGCTTTGCTCACTGAAAGTGTTCAAAATTTACTTTGCAAAGAATACCCAGTCATGTGCAAGGAAAGGTTTTTTGCATACACATGACTGGATGATTGAAGTCAGTGCAACTTTCTTCCATTTACTAAACTAAGTTAATATTTACTTGCAAATGAAAAGTTTTTTATTCCTCTTAGTTAATGAACCGCAATGACCCAGGACAGGTATTCTGGTCCAGGGTGTTGATCTATGTGTCCATTCTGTACCAGTCTCTGCTAGTCAGAGACTGGCCTGCTAGCATTTAGGGGTATTTAAACTGTAGCACATATTCTCTCTGATTTCGTTTCCTTTTACATCAATAATGCAAGGTTTCCAATCTGCATCTTTTTAGATTTTTACTACTTGTGCTGTTCTTGTGTTTGGTATTTTGAAGTGGCGACTACAGATATACAGAAGAGTTTACCATTTCAAGAGAGTGATGTTGGTTAATAAAAGCTGAACAACACTAAATCCTTGTTGTTGTTTTTATTATTATTATTATCATCCATTATGTATATAGCGCCAACATATTACACAGCGTTGTACAAAGTCCATAGTCATGTCACTAGCTGTCCCTCAAAGGGGCTCACAATCTAATGTCCCTACCATAGTCATATGTCATTAATACAGTGTAAGGTCAATTTTGGGGACAAGCCAAATAACCTAACTGCATAGGGACAACCTGCAAACTCCATGCAGATAGGATCCTGGCAAGGATTCAAACCTGGGACCCAGGACTGCAAAAACTATAGTTCTAACCACTGAGCCACCATGCTGCCCCTTTTTTCTCATTTTCTATAGATTATGGAGGAGTTACAATACTTGAAAAGTTTTCATTTCATTGCAGGTAATCCTGTCCCATTGACTATTGCACCTTTGCATTCCTTGTCTTGGTGTTGCTGGGACTTGAAATCAAGGGAGATCTCTCCAATGAGAACACAGACCTCAATGTAAACCTGAAAGTTCTGACTATTACTTTCTCTGGCTTTAGTTGGACTTTAAATGGGTAGTCAGTCACACCTTAAGGTCTGCGGTGAACATCTATGGCTTCAGTTCTCCCACTAACCATCAAGGATCCCAAAAAAAACAAAAACAGTCATTGGTTCATGTCCTGCTGCAGCCATAACAGTGATCCTGAAGTTGGTGTGTGGACCAGATTGCTTGGTGTTTGTGATTTGGGGGTCTCTGGGACCTTTCTGAGATATGTTCACACTGCATAATGGATCATAACTATAAGAAGATAGAGGCATTGATTTACTAATGGAGAAAAGACCCTTGGCTAATTTTTTTTTTGTGTGTTTGGGTTTTCAAAGTGAAGACGACTTTAACATGTTCACTAAGCTAAGTAAACAATTTCTTTGCTTGTAAAAATGTCATTTACTTGTACACCACCTCCAGTATATCACTAATTCCACTGACACATATCCAAAATAAAAACTTTTTTGGTAGCTAAAATTTTATTGCAAAGTTGTGCAAAGTCAGCTTCTATTTGCAATCTAATAAAGGCAGCATAATTGTAAAGTTTAATGGATTGCATTTAAACTCTTTCTAACCTCTTGGATTTCACTGGTACCGCAGGGTGATTCTGGTCTAATACCCCGGATATGTGAAGGATTGTTCAGTAGGATTGCTGAAATTACAAGGCGGGGTGATGCATCATTTCGTACAGAAGTCAGGTATGTTTATGATGAATGTTCAGTATCTTAGAGGAAACTGTAAATAGTAACATCAATCTAAGGTTCATTTCATACACTAATAGAATACTTTTGTGATTTTCCAATCCCTACAGTGATAAGCAAGCTGCCCATGGTAATGCATATGTTTCTAAAATATATATCTCTACAATACACACATTTCCCATGTTTTGTCTCTTGAGAATGCTGTACAGTACGCACAAATACCTGCTGATCCTACCAGAAATCTTGTGGCCTTTAAATTCTTGTTTAAACTGACATCTCTTTCTGCTGCTGCTGAAATCCCAAGCAGTGTTGTCAGTCCTGCCCAGTTCCTTATTGCCGGAGTAGAATATACTCGTATCTCCAAATCTCCACAAGAAGTGTGCTGTAGTCTAGCCATGCTGACTATGCATTACATTATCACCTTGAACAGGATGTTAGGAGCACACTTTACTTCAAATAAAACATAGGGAAATGTGTGTGTATTGTAATGTATGACTATAAATTTGGCTTTTGTATACACTTACAAATGCAAAGTAAATCTTAAATGATAAAAATGAATTATACAATATGAATGATATATCACACAGCCCATCTCCTGCAACCATTCTACTGCTTCACTCTTGCAATTAATGTAGAGGAGACACTGGTCTGCTTCAGCTGCACTCCTACTGACATGTAAAAGGACAGTTAAGATTGCAGAAAAGCCTAGAATTGAAAGGAGAGAAAAGTGGTGTCCTTAGGAGCTTCTGTGCCTGTTTAAAATACATTTTGCTTTAACACACTTGTGTAAAGCCATACTGTGTGTTTATGGCAGCTTATCAAACATGAATGAAAATGTTAACACATGAAAGTAATGAACATGACCTTTTTTTTTTTTGCAATACAGCACACCACAAAGCCAACATTTGTTGTGGTGCTCTGCAGTACTGGTGTGATGCCTGTTACTGCAATTTAAATAAGTTGAAGGGCCATTCATAATAAATGTTAAACACCCCCCTAGCATGTTTTAGTGCATGGTATTGTTTTTGTGATGAAAAGCTTATTGAAAGCAGTTGACTTTGCTTAAATGTTCTGTTCTTTACTTTTCTGTTACAAGAAAAGTGAACTGAGTGTTTGCTTTAGGTCCATTCACACTGGTGCAGTGCAATAAAGCATATTGGATTAATGTAGTGCCATTCATAATAAATGGTACCCTACAACATGTTGCAACACATCGTAGGCCTTGATCTTGCTTGATCAATCATCATTGTGGTGGGCTCTTAACAAAAAAAAATTTCCGGTCATGTTTTTCTATGCTTTCTGGTGCATTGCCTAACACATTGTGCATTTTTTTAAAACACACTGTTGTGGATGTTGTTAGCTGTACATTTGCTGATTTTGGTATTTTATGCTTTGCACAGCTTTTATTATGTATTTTATGCATTTCTTTCAGCTACCTAGAAATTTACAATGAGAGAGTGAGAGATCTGCTGCGAAGAAAATCATCAAAAACCTTCAATTTACGTGTAAGAGAGCATCCCAAAGAAGGCCCTTATGTTGAAGGTTGGTAATATATTCCTCATATTATTCAATTAAATACTTATGTCAAAGCTGCATCTTTTTAATCATTTACAGTATCCTTTCTGAAATACAAACATGTACGAATATAAACTATTTGGAGTTATCACAAATAGGCTATAAAACACAGTGAACCACACAACACAAATTTCACTGTGCTGTATTGAGAAAAGATGAATTCTAATTTTTACAGGTTAAGCTGGTTACCAGGAAACCTGGGTTCTACAGGTTACTGCTTTATGTTTGTAGTTCTTTCTATTTTTGAATACCCATGATTCACATTCATTCCGGAGTAAGAGATTCATCTGGCAAATCATTATACTGAGAAGCCTGTAGTAAAATATATAAATATCATTATTAATATTATTATTAAACAGGATTTATATAGCACCAACATCATATGCAGCGCTGTACATTAAATAGGGGTTGCAAATGCCCGACAGATACAGACCGTGACACAGGAGGAGAGGACCCTGCCCCGTACAGACAAACATGAAAAAATAGGATTTAAAGAAGCTTAGGAGACAAAATTTCCCACTAAGTAACTATGTTTCTGTGTTGGCTAACACTTTGTCATACAGCAAGGAACGTTGGCTAAATCTGTATCTGTCTGTCATTTGCAACCCCTATTTAATGTACAGGGCTGCATAATATGTTGGTGCTATATAAATATTGCTTAATAATAATAATAATAATAATAATAATATTAAATCCAAACAAATACCATGATCACAATTTTCCAAATGTTTTTGTTCTTAACCTGATGTGGAGACAGTTGGTCTTCTCCTTTGGCTCTATGCAAGTGCAGGAAAAATTGTTTATGATGTGCATTTTTCATGCATTTGAAGTCCAGGCATACAGCTTAATACAAAAATAAAATACATGTACAAGAGCTGTATAGCCTGCAAAAGAATTGTATTTTCGTCTATCCAGCCCTGAATTTTACACAGCTCCATCACACAGATATATCGGGCAGATAGGGAATCCAGCGGTATCTTTCCTCCACCCCAGCCTTCTAATTAGATTGTGAAAGTCTGCAGCAGCAGAGTTATGAGATCATCTCTCTGCTCTCTCCTCCTATGTTTGAAAGGCAAACCCATTTGGATTTGTACTAAAACACATTGCATTAGATGCACAAGGATTTTTAGATTCTATTTTTGGTAATCTCTATATTTTACTTTCATAAAGCAATTAAATGGGCTGCTTGAATAGGACAATCATTAACATTAACACACAAAAATACAACATGTCCTGTTGTTCCCAATTTCCTGAGTTGTCTGTGCCTTTTGCCTATCCTGGCATTCCAACACAGCAGTTGTGAGTGTGCTCTGCTCCGGCAGCTTGTTTGTCTTCTCATTCCCATTTATATTTTGTGTCCTTGAAAAGACATATAATACATGCTAGTCACACAACTGTTTGGTTCAGATTAAATCCTAAACATTTCAGAGGAGTATAGATGTTGACCATTACATTTTCCATTTTCTTGACATATTTGCAGACTTGTCAAAGCACTTAGTTCAGAATTACAGTGACGTGGAGGAGTTAATGGATGCCGGGAACATTAACAGAACCACAGCTGCCACCGGAATGAATGATGTGAGCAGTCGATCACACGCCATCTTTACCATCAACTTCACTCAGGTAGGCGTAGCGTCTGACTGCCTCAAATTTTAATAATAAAAAGAATATTTCAATCCTGGTAATAAGTAGTGTTCAAATGACTGATGCTGGTGTACATGCAAAACTTGTGTAGAGTGTCTACGTCAGTTGAAAAATGGAAAACTGAAAAGTTTGAAATTTGGTGTACCTATGGTATGGTGAGAGCCCAAAATCATCATAATGATTGTTATTTTTGTGCTGTGAATGTAAAAGCTTTAAATCATTACAAGAAAAACAAGTGGGATTTGAAATCGGCAAGACGACCTGTGCCGCATGGTGCAGATGTTCCCATACCAGTGGTTAGTACACTCCCTGATATTCCTGTATCCGACATGGTGGATATACAGGGCTTAGAGTTTAATCCGGGAGTTAGCAGTGGAAGTGAATATGAAGGAAGTGTTTCATCAAACCAGCAGATCTCCCAAACAGAGCTCAATGATTTAATACTTGACCTGTCTGTCAAAACAAGCATCTGAACTTGTAGCATCCAGGCTAAAAGGAAAGAACTGTCTGAGACCAGAAGTTAAAATAACGGTTGATAGGACAAGAGAGGTGACAGTCCTTCCATATTTCAGTGAAGATGGAGACTTTGTGTACTGTTGTAACATCCCTGGACTACTAGCCCATATGGGAGTACCAGAATACCGAGCAGAAGACTGGCGGCTTTTCATAGACCGTTCCAGACAAAGTTTGAAATCTGTTTTACTGCATAATGGCAACTACTATGCATCAGTTCCATTTGGTCACTCAACAAAACTTAAAGAATATGAAAATATCAAAATGGTCTTACAAAAGCTTTGCTATCATGAACACCAATGGTCCATTTGGGTTGATTTAAAAATGGTGAACTTCCTACTTGGACAGCAAAGTGGATACACAAAGTTCCCATGTTTCATCTGCTTGTGGGATAGTAGAGCAAAGCAGGATCACTGGAAAAAAGTAACATGGCCTCCAAGGAAAAACATGAAAAAAGGTGCAGCGAAAATCATTAACGACCCAATAGTTGACAAAGCAAAAATCATTCACCCTCCACTACACATAAAGTTGGGATTATTGAAGCAATTTGTTAGAGCTCTGAACAAGGACAGTGATTGCTCTAAATACCTTTATAGAGTCTTCCCTGGATTGAGTACTGAAAAATTAAAAGCAGTAATCTTTGATGGACCCCAGATTCAGAAACTGACAAATGATTCAAATTTCCCAAGTTACATGACTGATAGTGAAGCTTCTGCCAGGCACAGCTATGTCATGGTTGTCAAGAACTTCTTGGGTAACTATAAAGCACAAAATTATGAAGAACCGGTACAAAACTTGCTCTTAAACTTTAAGAATTTGGGTGCTACTATGAGCATAAAGGTACACTATCTCCATTTGCAAAAATTTCCAGAAAATCTTGGCGATTTCAGTGAGGAACAAGGGGAGAGTTTCCATCAAGATATAAAGGTGATGGAAGAAATGTATCAGGGCAGATGGGATAGACACATGATGGCAGACTACTGCTAGAGCCTTCAACATGATTGTCCTGATCATCAGCATAAAAAGAAATCATACAGAGTTTTTCAATTACTTCTTTGTGATTAGTTCTGTAAATACACTGAATATAGAATAAATTGACTTTAAAGTATTTCAAAAATTAAATTTTGTATACGTAGGCATATCTAGTTTAATTTTGCTTAATTTTCATGTTTTATTAGTTTTCTATGAGGTTATTACTGAGGTCATTATTTCAAAAACTGGAGCCAATCTAGCAAACCAATGTCATATTTGGAATCTGTGCATCAAACATAACCTAAAATGACTTTAATCTGTTTGGCAAGAAAATGACCAGTGTTATATTCTAATGAATATTTAAATTAATGATTTAGTGCTTTCTTTATATCTGGCTGATAGTTTATACCCATTTTCCTATTCTATTCTACCATTTATAATTTTTTGCAAAACTGAACATTTTCTGTAAAAGTAAGCTTGATTTTGTTTCGTAAGCCTCTGTCTTAGTCATAGTAACTGCTCATCACAATAATATAGGAAGGCAGAACAAGTCAATGGGAGCAGACCATCAAATGTCAATAAATGAGTGCCCCTCAGTCCTACGAGAATGCCCACCACAAGCAACGGAGATGTAAATTGAGATTTACTGAACATTTTTTGTTGTTGTTTTTTGTCTGGAAAAAACATAGCAGAGTGATTTTTGGTATTGGAGCATATATAGGCAATCCTGTGCATACAGCCCTATAGCTATATATCTCCAATGTGAACTGCCAGCTCTTATTGCTGGTCTCAGGAGATGTGTTGTAATTTGTAGTTATGTAAATACTGTGCTGTTCTCCTTGCTGGAGAATCAAAAATGAAGAAGAGCAAATTCCATCCACTTCCAAGTGGTTGCCTCCACACATGGACACAGTGCGCAATAAAACATAGTACGTCAGCAGGGGGAAATAATTGGCTGCCGGGAGACCACAGACAATATTGGTTAAAAGCCCTGTGCCTTATTTGGGGCAAAGTTTCCAGAGTTCAGAATTGACCTTTCATATCCTAAACTTTGTGTTGGTAGGGAGGGGGTTGGAGCTGCACCCATTGTTCCCACAATTTTGTTTCTAGTTATAGGTACAAGGTAAAGTATATTCTGCACATGTTTAACGCACATTCAGCAGAACCTGCAGGATGCGTTCCATTAATCCAATCATGTTTCACCTTCTAAAGTAATTCTTTTAATTTTCCTACATGTTATCTTACTGGTAGCTCCATGCCAAACACTTCTGTATTTTTATTTGTCTAATTTGTTGATTTTCACCAGGCTAAATTTGATGCAGAAATGCCTTGCGAGACTGTAAGCAAGATTCATTTAGTGGATCTGGCTGGAAGTGAGAGAGCTGATGCGACTGGTGCGACTGGCGTGCGGCTTAAAGAAGGAGGAAACATTAATAAATCTCTAGTAACTCTGGGAAATGTAATTTCTGCCTTAGGTATGTTTCTATGTTTTTATATACTGCAAACCAGTCACTAACTTTTTGTAGTAATCCCATTCTCCATTTCCATTTGTCAATTGTTTTAATAGTACTGCCTTATCTTCTTCCTCTTGCCCTATTTTATCCCTCTGAGGGCAAAATTTGCATACAAAAAGTTTGCTGAGGGTTTTGACATTTGTCATTACTGAAATCCCAAACCTGTGTTAGCCTACTTCATGTTTAGTAGATTATAAAACATGGCTCTCTCCTCATCACCATAACTCCTTTTTTACATACGGACAACACAGGTACTTGTCCGCTCATGTATTGGCTAGGTATTTTTTGTAGTTATCGAACAGATATAAGAAAACATTTTCAATGGTATATGTAGTAGACGAAATGGGGCAGATAGGAAAATTTCATTGTTGAGGTTTGCTTAGGCTATGTACACACGTCAGATGATTCTCGTCCGATACGAGCCTCCGTGCTCATCTTAGATGAGAATCTGACGTCTACAGCGGCCATCCAACATCGTTCATGGATCGACTGCAAAGGAAGTGAAGGGATGAGAGCACAGCGGGGTACCGCTCTCTTGTTCTCTTCCCATTCCCTCTCTATAGAACTGAATGTCGCTGTATGAACAGCGCTCTTTCATTCATCTTTAGGTCCTTTGTCATTGGAAACTATCGTGAAATATAATTTCCAATGACAAAAATCTAATGTGTGTGTGTGTGGCCTTAGACTTTAAGAGATTACAGGTAAGTACTGGGAAAATAGCTATTGATGCCAATTACAATGGCAGCTTTATTAAAGTTGTTCTAAACTGTTGTGCGCAGGGTTGGCTTTTGCCATAAACAGAAGGTTTTTTTTCTTTATTGTAAATAGTATCATTAATATAAAAGGGCAGCATGGTAAGGAAGAGTGTAAAATAGTATAAGAGTCAACCTTGTATGTGACAGGTCCACTTTCATTCTGACATTGTCCTCCTTACCTTCCATTTCACTTGTATTGTTTTGTTCAGTGTGTTTGCAGATTTGGCATATACCTTGCCAGGGTCCTTTTAAAAGTTTAAATTATGTTGTCGGCTTTATGACTGTAAAAATGCAGAGAATAACCTGGAGGAAAAAAGCCAGCTTATTCCTTAAAATGATTTCCTCCTTTTCTTTTTCATTCTCAGCTGATTTATCTCAGGACGCAACCAACCATCTTGCGAAGAAAAAGCAAGTGTTCGTGCCTTACCGGGATTCTGTTCTGACTTGGCTGTTAAAAGATAGCCTGGGAGGAAACGCTAAAACTATAATGATTGCCAGTAAGCTTTTAGTACTCCTCTATTTTTTATTCACAGCTTTATATGATCAGCTGTACTGTGTCACGCTGTATTTCTCTATTTAAAGACACTGAAAACATTTAAAGCACAACTAAAGGCAAAAACAGAAAGTTAAAGAATAGCCCCTGTAAAATAACAAAAAAAGAAACTAAAACTTTTTGTGTAGCTGTAATGGTCACTGTTTCCCCATACAATCTTTTCTCTTCCTTGGCTCTGTCATTGTCGTGCTTTGCCATGCTTTGTTATTGCTCTCCCCCAAAGAAAGCGACACAGATCTTTTGTTGTCAGTTTTCTGTTAAATCTGGGAAAAGGGAATATAATAAATGCTTTCAGGTATTTTTATTATCAGGGTTTAGGAATATGTTTAATGAATATTATTGAATACATAACTTATTAAAAGATGCCTTCTGGTATTTGACTAATATGCAGTTTTAAATCTGCAAAAAAGGGGGCACAGTTGGGTATAATTTTTTATGTCAACTAAACACAAAATGTGAAGATTTGCTGGTATAGAGAACATTTACAAGTATATTTTGTTTCCTGAAAAATGTACTTTTTTGTCTGGAATTCTTCCTGAAAAAGAGCACACTTTTGTATGTGTGAGTGTCTGGGCAATTAAGGTCTCAGACACTGCTCCTGTGCTTGTTAGATTTGGTGATGGCGCTATCACTTTGTTCTCCTTGCTGGATGATATGGCATGAGAATGTATAGCCATGCACATGTCTCTACCAAGATGGTCACTCAAATATACAGTGAAGAACAAGGCTCGGTATATTAGTATTTGGGAAACATCAGTTAGTTGGGGGCAACAGGCAATACTGATGATTAGTTCTTTGTCTGCTGTTTGACTTTTGGGCACAGCTTCCAAAGAATAGTTTATCTTTAAATTTGCCTATATTTTTTTCCAAATCATATTATAGCCAGAGAAATAGGTATGGTAAGTTGAATATTTAATAAAGAAAGTCTGTTTTGAAAATTGGCTAAGATATATGTTTTGTTGGAAGGCATGCAGCACCATCCAGGGCTTCCAGCAAGTGTAATTCCCAGTCTTTTAGAAAGGCACCAGGGTGCATGATGGGCAAATATAGACCAGTGGGAGCTGCTTCAATAATTCATAACCAGCAGAAATTCTACCTGGAGAGAGTATTCAGTACAGATTCATAAAAAAAACTAATATATTGGCCAACATCTGCTTTTGTAAGTTAGAAAATAAAGAGAATAAAGGGATTGTGTTGTGAGCATGCTTTTTTCACATGTGTAACAATATAGTGTTCCAAGTCTCCTAACAAACACCATTGGTTTAGAGTCTCATCGCCCAAGCTTTTACGCCACAGGTCTCAGTCCAGTCATCAGGAACAAATCAGCAGGGTTTCCAATCATTTCATCCCTATCATTCAATTCAATCCCTATGATCTCTCTCTTCTTCCCCCTTTGTTCCTTCATAGCAAGATGTAAAATGTAAAAAAAAAAAAAAAATACAATGTGTTAAAATAGATAAAACTTTGAAAAAAAAACAAAAACAAAAACATCGCAACTCTTTACTGGCACTTAGTAGTGAAGCAAGGATGAGGAATATAACCCTCTGATTTGCACTTTTTAATGACAAACTAACAATCTAATTTGTGCGTCAGAAGAGCTTGTTATTACATGCAGAGATCTTTTTAACTGCATTGCACCTTAAGTCAGGAAAAAGTCAGTGGCAATGGGCCTGAAGCTGGGTGATCCAGCAAACCTGGAAAGGATTTCTTCAAAGTCATTTGCTATTTGCTAGCAAATGTTTTGAATCCTGGACCACATCTATTCCAGGTTTGCTAGATCACCCATCTTCACTGATTAAGTGTATCCTCTCCAGCCATGGCGCGCTTTAATAAATCAGGCCCAATATGTGTAAGGTTAGACTGCTTATCAGTCATGGAGGGAGATCACCACCTCTCAGGTGATACCTAGTGATGGTTGGCATATGAAAAGCTGCCGTTCCTTTAGCCAAACTCTAGGCAAGGGGCTAAATACACCTAAAATATGGTAACCATTTTAAAGACCTATATTCACAGATTATGAAACCTGCCATTACTTATCTGATTCCAAGAATGCTCATTGCCCTGATGTAAAGCTGATCTTTTGGTTTCAGTAGTTTTAACCACACACTTAATTTAACTGATATTCATTCTGGGTCAGTGATTTAAAAAGTAATAAAGGCAGAGGATCAGATCGTCAACCAGGTAAACTATATTTGTTAGAACTAGATTAGCAAAGGCAGTGTATATAATCTCTAAGTTTAGGTCCACTTTACAAAAAAATAATTTGTTCTCTTTAGGTGGCCTTGTGATCAACACCACCCTACAAAATAATACTTCTGGGCTGTCATTGCAGCACATCTAAGTCAAGAACACAACTCCAACCTGCTGAATGGGCAGTAAATTAGGGCAAAGACTAATTACTCCATTTTTATCCTCTATCAGCATGTTCCCTTTTAGAAAATATTCATGCAGCAGAAACTGACTGGCTGCTAGTGATGCTCCTTCCTCTCCAGAGTGCTGGAGGCTGATAACAAAACAAATTCAGGTGCTTATACTAGTTGCATCTAGATTCCCATATCTTTTTTTAATGCATAAGGATCTGTATTTGTGTTTTTCATATCTTCATGAAGTCCAGCGTTAACCATTCTCTGTTTGTAAGAAAAAGCAAAATATAGAAAAACAATGATCCGAAATACGCTGTCTTTATAGTCTCACTAAGCTATTTGACTTTCAAATTCTAAACCAACTTCTTGTTCATTGGAGCTGAAGGTGCTGTATAATTTGTCTTTGACTTCTTTTCTTCACAGCTATTTCGCCTGCTGATATCAATTATGGAGAAACCTTAAGTACACTTCGCTATGCAAATAGAGCCAAAAACATTATCAACAAGCCCACCATTAATGAGGATGCTAATGTCAAGCTAATCCGCGAGCTTCGAGCAGAAATAGCTCGCCTGAAAGCCTTGCTAGCTCAGGGGAATCAGGTTAGTGCTTTTAATTCTCAACTTATAATTAACTTTCTTCGACTAATGGCATCTATTTCAAGGTCTTAATATGATCATTATCTCTTTCATTAAATTTATTTGGGTAAGAGTAAACATCTACCACCTCCAGATATATGAGGAAGTAGCTAGACTCTAATCAGCACACTTACTGTATTTTTCAGTGTCTGTCACTTTAGTTGTCCCTTTTCAGCTGAAGACCAAATTAATATGTGTTTGAAATGTGTTGCCTGGAGCTCAGCTCATTAAATGCATATATACTTTATGTACATGTGATCATATTCCGGAAAGGGAGCTGAAGAACTGTATCCATACTATTAACCTAATAAACGTCAAGTAAAACTTTAAAAAAATATGTAAATCATACAACCGACTTTTTCCCTGACCTGACTACAACACATTCTGTTCTTTGGTCTCAATCAGAATGTGAGTGCTGCTTGAGGCAGCCAGTCAAGTTCAGTTTTTCTCGTTAAAGCATTAAAGCTTTTTGGCTGGTGCAACCATTCACACTAATATTGTTGTGCTTAAAGTGACGCTGCCATGAGAGAGTAATAAGAGGCTGCCATTGCTACAATTCTCTTTGTGCATGCTATACCTCTTTTAGTGATTTTGATACTTTGACTTCACATCTGTCTGAGTCTGACACAGAACTTGTATACAGATAAATAATTTTAGCACTTTTGCAGCTTGCCTATTATAAGTGGGTGATAATAACAAACTGAAATCAGACACACAGGTATTTCACATTTCCATAAGCAGACCTGCAAGCACAGCCACAACATTTCTAACATTGCAGAGCCACTTCAGGAGTTTAGCAGAAATCCTTCAGAGGAGGGCAGGTTTCTTTGTGCCAGGTTTACAACGGGATAATTAGAGATGCTTGCAGGGGTTTTTGAAACCTCACGGAGGTGCTGCATATGGGCAAAGTGATAGTCTCTTTACAACAGTGCTCTTAGGAAACACTGTAGGTTTCTGTGCATCCTTTTAAAAATACAGCTTGGTATTAAAGTAAATACCTAGGCAAAATAGAAAATACTTGTTCAGTATTCGTACCTTTAAAAATGCTTTATGTACAGAAAAACACCTGTTCATTTGCAGGAAATTCTGTGTGCTCCTAACGTCTTGTTTGGGCTCACAAAATCGTATTCTTGCTTTTCTGAAATATAAATCAATGTTGTCAATCCTGTCTGCTGCTTTGAATCCCAAAAGCCTACCCATACTCTTTTGGCCTGCTTTAATAAAGCTTTCCAAGGCTGGGGAGGATACACTTTCATCAGTGAAGCTGGGTGATCCAGAAAACATGGGATGGATTTCCTTAAAGTCATTTGCTATTTGCTAGCAAATGTTTTAAATCAGATTATTCCTTACTGTTTTGTTATAATAATGTATTATTTAGTTTTATTTTCACCTTTCTTTCATTGGTTAAGATGTTCCAAGATCACATCGGATGTCTGTACCTTTTGCATAATGTTTTGTTTTCTTTTTCCTATTGGTTGCAAATAAAGAGAATAAACATAAAGAGAAAAAAAAGTGCTGCTTGTTCAGAATTTATTGGAGGCCTAAAAGTTTACATATCCGTATTTCTAGACCTGAGACTTTATGCCCATTTCACCTTTTGTAGAAGTGCTGCTGTGTACCTATACCATTTGGAAGTAGGATTGTATATCCATATCATCTCTGAAGATACAGGGCTGTGTATCCATGCCAGCTCTCTAGAAGTGAAGCTTTGTACCCATAACAGCTTTGCTGCACAGATGCCAGGCATTTCTTTTGCCCATACCAACCCTCCCAGAGACAGGCTGTGTGGCCATACAATACAATGGCTGTGTACATTTAAACCCTACACAAGAATAGCTGTGCTCTAGCTCCCTGGAAGTGGAAATAATTTGTAATATAAATTTATATAAATTTATGCAAAACGATATCCAATATGTATTAACATGTTAAGTCTTTCAGCACTCATATGCTAACCACTATCTGATTTGCCATATTTTACATGTCTTGTGCTGACATTGTGTCAGTCTGTGTGTTTGTCATATAGCACTGTGAATGAATCGGAGCTTTTTAGTTGTCGATTCTATAGTTGTTACAAGTCTACATTATAAAGGTAGTCCCCATGTTACATACGAGATAGGGACTGTAGGTTTGTTCTTAAGTTGAATTTGTATGTCAGTAGGAATAGGTTCATTATTTGAATAAATGCAATTAGGACAGATTTTGTGTCATCATATTATTAGGCAGCATGGTGTTAGTTACTGTATAAAATCCTCACTGTAAATTAATCACAAACAAAACAAAAAACTTTATGTAGCCTAGTCATTCATTACTTTCTGGAGCAAGCTGTGCTTTGATATGTAAAAACAAATATCAACCTGCAAAGTTTGTATTGGTCATTAAAAAGAGTTTCAAAAGGTTGCAGAAGAGCTCAGTCCTTAGAATCACCCACAACCTCATCTGTGTTTAGCAAATAATTTCTTCTGCAAGTTTGCTGGATCACCCAGCTTCACTGAAGAAAGTGTATCCTCTCTCGCCTGGAGAGCTTTATTAAATCAGGCCCTATATGTAGAGGGAGGGCTTTTGGGAAGTATAGTTCTGGGAGGCTTGCTTACTTTATAAGTAGCTAAGTTTGCAGCAACTGCAATGTAATATTTGTTTATAAATCTTGTTATTATGACACAAGATGTATTAAAAGCTCTTAAAAGAATAAAAAAATGGGATATGAGAAGGGAATATAAGGTTTTATCTGTGTTTACATTTGTTTCATGGCTTTATAAAGCCTTTAGGAATAAGTAGGATTCATTGATGTAAATGCTAGGTTTTCCCAAATTGCAATGTAACAGAAATCATGTCAAATGCAATAATAAAAAAATAAAAAAAATTTAATTATTAAAAATTTTTTTGGAGGAAAGTAATAGTTACAGTCTTGTGACTTCAAAGCCCTGCAGCATAGAATATGTATTGACTGGTGGGTGGACAGCGAGGATGCAGAGGAGGATCTGTGTAAGACTGCGGAATTCGCTGTCTCTGCTTTAAGAAAATGGTTCATGCACACCGAGAAAGCCTTCAATGTGCATAGGAAATCAGTAGTTAATAATAATAAAATGATTCTGTAGCAGTTGCATTGCATTGTGAGCACAGCACAGGACGTCACTGACAGGATTAACAAGTATTTTACTAAGTTCTGATATAACTTGATATATATTATAGGACACTTTTAAATGCCTAATACTGATTTTTTTT
>NC_092861.1:127768737-127842032 GCF_032062135.1 Pyxicephalus adspersus
TCTATTACACAAAATGTTAGGCTTCTGGCCTTTGCCCACCAAATGCACTGAATGGTTTCAATAGAAAGGAGCAGTGGTGGGATATGGAAAGCCACCAATTTGATCACCAATTTGACACATGTGGGGGTAGGGATGTTAATAATGGAGAGCAGGTATTCCTACCCACTCTGTATAGACATTACACCGTGTTACCCAAAGATTTGTTGTTTTTTTTTATGCTGCTTGGAAAGAAGCTTTAGACAGGTGGTTAAAGTGGGCAGGGCAAGACTTGACAAATTTAGCATACCCAGTGATTGTTGCCAAAGGAAGCCGGTAACCCCTATAAATCTGCGAGCTTTCTACCACTCCCCCTTTACTTTGTTCTAAGTTTCTATTGACCACCCTCTTAATATGTCCCATTTTTTCATGGTCTCAGTGTTATGATGCAACTGTCCAGTGCCCCTGTATTGTGACCCAACCTTTCAGTAACCAACAGTGGTTACTGAAATGACCTGGGTGGTGCGCCCAGCTAAAAGGGACTGGGGAGAACACTGTTGCATATTTGCGTTGTTGTGATTTATAACATTCAGGCTGTGGTCCCCTATGGTGTGTTCACAGCAAATAATTGTTCATGATGGTGACTAAGCTCCCCTCCTCCTAGTATATTGAAGTTAATGTAGCATCACTTGCTTCAGAATCCAACACATGTAATCTGCTAATCACATATTTTATCAAGCACTGCTGTATTTTTTAGGTAGAAGTGTGGCTGTAGTAAGGCTTTTATAATGGGCATATTTTTCTGTCTTGTCCAAGAAGAGTTTTCTTAAGATTGACTCTAAGCTGTGTTCGGTAGGACAGTTTAGCTGTTATCTGTTCCCAATAGAGTTCTTTTAAAGTCTCCCGAATTCCTACAGCCACCTATTGCATGAAGTGCACTAACCATTGTAATGGCTGCACTGAAGTAAAATAAAGATGTTACAGTTGGGCAATGGCCGTTAAAATTAGAGTTTTTTTTTCCTTTTTTACTAGCATCTTAGTGTGTGAACTACAGTAAAATAACATTATAACATGTCTAAATTTTCCAGATTGCACTCTTGGATTCGCCAACGGCTTTAAGTATGGAAGAAAAACTGCAACAGAATGAAGCCCGTGTAAGTAGTTTTGAAAGGGTCTTCCACTATTTTCTCTGTGCAGAAACCTCTTTATAATTTATATAGAACAGCTTTTGAACTTGGGTGTAGAACACAGAACTTGGAGATTATTACTGAGAAGGCAGTGGCAGAGGTGAATATCAGCCGCTAGGATCTTCAAAGGTCGAGCACATTACTTGGATACAGCTAAGCATTCATTTTGATCTAAGAATTTTTAGCGATGAGAATTTATTAGCAATTTATCCTTTTGCAGGTATACTTGCTTTTCATTCTGCGAGATGCCTTCCTACTTCTAGACATTGTAATATTGTATATTATCATAAAATCACATTTATTTATACGCCACAGCAAATAAGGCTGCTGATGTGCTGTTTCTCATTTTAAGGTATAGCTGTTGATATAATTATTATACAGCAGACCTTCTTTTTGGAAGCTTTTAAAATGGAAATATGGGAATTTTCATCAGCAGCTTCAGAAGACTTAGCACTATCTTTTATTTTAAAGTAACTGTTGCGGTTATAACATATTGTAATTGTCATGTATGAAATATGTATACCAGACTGATTCAGGAACAAAGAAGCACAGTAAAGTAACCTATAGCTACCTACTGCAATTTGATTTGCCTCACTTTGGCTTCAGTTCATGGAAATGTAATCAGGTGCTCATTCATTTGCAGATTAAAGGTAGATACAGTTACACAAGGACTGTATATTCATATATGTGCATATGTGTCTCCTTGCTGCTTCCATTATTCTCAATGCAGTATAAGCTTACACACGAAGGCTTTAAATTTCTAAACTTACGCTACTCCTAAATTACTTGATTAAAGTTCCACAGTTTTGAACATGTTTCAAATGAAACCAAATCAACTCTGTTGTCTTTTTTAAAATCATGTACAAATTGGGGCTACTTCAGTCTATTTCTAAAGTTTTCTCTGTTATAGCATCAGATAAAACCCCAGTAACCAGCACTCCAGTTACCTTTGTTTGGTAGTCGGTAGCCCTTGTCATAGCTGCTGTTGGATTGGGTAATTGTAAAAAATGCGCAAGCATGATTCCCTTACCTGGGTTTTTTATTTGCTGTGAATTTAGGTCATTGTGTATTGAGGTCACTGGTATTGTTGATGGGTGTTTTTCCTTGCAATGCGTCTCCAGTGTCCAGGCTGTTTGCTGGGGTAGAGTAGTCTGTATTGCAATTTTTATTTTGCAAGGTGCTTTTGGTAAACTGTACTCACTGTTTTTCAGGTAGAAGAATTGACTAAGGAATGGACCAATAAGTGGAATGAAACACAGAACATATTAAAGGTAGACAAAGTAAACCTATTATTTAGTACTTGTGAGAAACTATTAAAATCACAATGTTTTGAGTGATGGAGAACAGATTATTCCTTACTGTTTTGTTTTATTAATGTATTATTTAGTTTTATTTTCACCTTTCTTTCATTAGTTAAGATGTTCCAAGGTCACATTGGATGTCTGTACCTTTGTTTTCTTTTTCCCATTGGTTGCAAATAAAGAGAATAAATAAAAAGAGAAAAAAAGCATGTGTTGCTTGTTCAGAATTTACTGGAGGCCTAAAAGTTTACATACCCGTATTTCTAGACCTGAGACCTTATGCCCATTTCACCTTTTCTAGAAGTGCTGCTGTGTACCTATACCATTTTGGAAGTAGGATTGTATATCCATATCATCTCTGAAGATACAGGGCTGTGTATCCATGCCAGCTCTCTAGAAGTGAAGCCTCGTACCCAAAACAGCCTTTCTGCACAGATGCTAGGCATTTTTTTTGCCCATACCAACCCTCCCAGAGAGACTGTGTGGCCATACCACCCTCCAGAAAAATGGCTGTGTACTTTTAAACCCTACACAAGAATAGCTGTGTTCTAGCTCCCTGGAGGTGGAAATTATTTTGTAATATGAATTTATATAAATTTATGCAAGACAGTATCCAATATGTATTAACATGTTATGTGTTTCAGCACTCTCAGGCTAACCAGTATCTGCATTGCCATATTTTACATGTCTTGTGCTGACATTGTGTCAGTCTGTGTGTTTGTCATATAGCACTGTGAATAGATCATAGCTATTTAGTTGTCGTTTCCATAGTTGTTGCAAGTCTACATTATACAGGTTGTCCCCAGGTTACATACGAGATAGGGACTGTAGTTTTGTTCTTAAGTTGTTTGTATGTAAGTAGGAACGGGTACATTATTTTAATAAATGCAATTAGGACAGATGTTTGTGTCATCATATTATTAGGCAGCATGGTGTTAGTTACTGTATAAAATCCTCACTGTGAGTTAATCACAAACACCGCAAAAAAAAAAACCTTTATGTAGAGTAGTCATTCATTACTTTCTGGAGCAAGCTGTGCTTTGATATGCAAAAAAAAATATCAACTGCAAAGTTTGTCTTGGTCATTAAAGATTTTCATGAGGTTGCAGAAGAGCTCAGTCCTGAAGATCACCCACAACCTCAGCTGTGTTTATCAAATAATTGCTTCTGTAAGTCATGCAACCCCCCCCCACCATCAAGCCTCTGTTCTGCACACAAGCAAACAAGGAAGCCCCGCTCGTATTTAGGAGTCATCCTTGTCGGATGTCCTTAACTCGGGTACTACCTGTAGTGTCTCAAAGCAAAACAATACAATGGTCATTTTTACGCATAGTGTACCCTTTTTTATGCACTGTATACTGTGCATGGTAATTCTAACCGATGGTTGGTCCTGGTAAACTTTATTCATCAGGTATGTCATTTGTAGAGTAAATTTGTTTTAGACATAAAATAACTGGGTACTAAGAAATCTTTCTAAAAATTAGTTTTTTTTATAACATGTGGTATGTTCTTAATATGCTTCTTGATCAGGGGATTAGTAGTGAGGATGTTTCAAATTTGGTACAATTACCCTGAATAGGTGCGTGATGCTGATTTTACTGTGTAATAATTTTACTTGTGTCTGGTTTTTGCTTTGTAAAGTATTTAAAAAGTAAGGTTTCTCTGCTGAGGGGTCTGACTCTCTGGTATGTCTTTTTTTTTTTCTTCTATTTTCTTTTTGTATGTTTTTTTTGCTGTATCCTCTATTCACTAGTCAATTCCTTGATAATTTTGCTTGTAACTCAAAATCCCCCCGTGTTGTATAGCTTCTTCTTAAGTTTTGGCTGCATGGGATACTATCAATTTGAGGTTTTTGGGTGGGCACTGAAAACGTAGAGGACAGTGTTTTCAGTAGTGAAAGAAAAAAAAAAAAAAAAGATTGCTGTTTGATTGTCTTATTGTCCTCAATAGCCACAAAAAGATGAAAGAAGGGGATTTTCTAAGAAATTATAGTTCAAAGTGAATTTCAAATTGATTTAATTGACTTTAATAATGTCAAAGAATTCTTGTAATAGGTACAGAATGTTAATACGTCATTAATGTAACTCCATCAGGCTAGGATGTGGTGTCAAAATTTTAACATTATTTTATCGACAAATAGATCTTTCCCAAACACCTAAGTAGAGTTTGTAATTTAAAGGGGTGCATTTTATCCCCACGGCAAGGCCCTCTGAATTTGGAGATGAGATGAAACATGTCAGGAGCCAATACATTTCTAATGTAACCTATGGCTTTTTGTTTCTCTACATTCCTCACTATATATTCACATGTACCCTGATGATGGTAATGTACCAGGTGAACTCTGTATAGCTTCAAATCTTTGCTTTTTGAATGTATGAGCATATCGACTAGTAAACCTAACTACACAGCCTATCCCCCCCGTTTTCTATTAAGAACTTTCTATGTGCATATTGTTAGTGGATGCCCTAGGTTGTTATATTTTCAATAGATGTACTGTGATTCTTGGTGGGAACTGCTATCCAACCTTACAGAACATTATAGAATTTATTGTGCTTTATATATAAATGTATGTATGTATGTGTGTGTTTTTTCAATGGGTTATGTATTGGCATTGCAAGTATATGCTAAAAGTACAGAGCATAATCTGCCAGGACATAGCAATGTAACATGGCTCAGTACATAATGAGAGAAAAATTTAGCAAACGAGTGGCATTTAATGTGTTTAGCTTGCTCCATGCGAGAAACAGAACAATTGATGCAGTTTTTATCTTGGTTATTCACCCCAGTAATCTGATGCTAGATAGGATATGTATCGAGATAAGTGCTCAATCCATAACAGGATGCCTCCACTTTCTTTCAAATCACTTGTCATTATTGATACGTTTCTCAGGCATTGTTTGAATTTCTTCCTACTGGCTGCAATCTCTTAAGCCCAGATTGACCCGGTGAGTCGTAATGGCACAACGAGAACAAGATGAGAAAGGCAACCTTGCCTGCTTCTTTAGAATGGGGTATTATATTGAGCAGCTATTAGCATTGCTGTTTAGAAAAGCAATTTTCAAATTGCTTCTGGATGCAAGTAGAGGAAATTTCACACAGAGCTCCTTCAAGCATAAAGAGTTTTTTTTTCTTTCATGTTGTGAAGAATGTTGACAAGATAGTCTGTATGTATTCACTTAGAGCTTTGTTATAAGATCCACACGGGACAGGGGATATCGAAATAGCTGACACACATAGACTGACGGTCTAGTCATTATGGCTTTCATTAAGTGACAATATTTCTTCGTGTAGCTTATTATGTGGACATCACTTTTATTGCTGATATATGAGGCATTCCTTTTTTTAAATGTATCTTGATTGGTTGTCAGACTACTACATAGATATCTGAACTGAATAAAGATGTGTACTGTCTGAATAAAAAGAATTCTTCCAAACTGTTCTGGTATATCCATAAAACAAGTTTTTGCATGTAGATTTATCCAATCTGTTTTAGGCCTCCTAATTTATTAAAAGCTAGACAATTTACAAAGTACTTCTATTACTTTTTTACTTAGCTAAGCTGTAGGGTTCATATTTGTCCTATTGTATTGGTGGTTGGCTGCCTCGGACAGTGCAGTGTCTCTTTTGCCAAGTTAATAGGTGGAATTTGGGCGAACATCCACCTGATGTTTGTAGTCTTGACCATTGATTTTGAAAATCACCTAAAGGACCAAAACTCTATGTGCATGATTAACAACTTTCCTTTTTTTATTTAGAAACAATTTATAAATTGTTATTAAGTTATGAATGGGTGCCTTCACAGATACTCATTTACTTAAGAGGGTATCAAGCCATTTGTGGCCAACCAGCAAAAATGGTATACTTTTTAATCACATGTTTTTAACTTTGTTGCTACTCACATATTTACAGGTTATGGCAAAGATGAATTTCCAGAGGATACAGCCTAAAAAATGTATCCGATATGGGATGTCAGAGAGGTTTATGGAGACCATAAAGATGTTCTCCATATTCTTCCAGTGTTACCTGTACTTAGCAATGTAACATGAAACAGGCCTGGCCTAAAAATTCTTCAGTGCTGGAGTGACCGTACAAGACACCTTGTGCTGTCCTCACAAACCCCACTGTTGAAACTGGCCACTGTCCCTAGTGACTCCTCTCCATGCCAAGATAAGCTCCCCCGAACATTAACTCCCACCTTGTAGAGTGTAAGCTAATCGCGGAAGGGTCCTCTCCTCCTGATGTGTCAATGTCTATATTTGTCTGTCATTTGCAACCCCTATTTAATGCACTGCGCTGCATAATATGTTGGCGCTATATAAATCCTGTTTAATAGGTCCCTGCTTTCAAGTTTTTGGCAGGTGAATTAGAGGGAGCAAGGGGGACATAGAGTTCAAGGGGCTGCGAAGGGACATGCAGATCGGTATGAAGATACATTCCAAAGATATGTCCATCCCATTGCCCATGTGTACAGGGATTTTTCAGTCTGGCTGAAAATTTAAAAAGTCTTAAGGGAAAAAATGTCTGAGCAAGACTTGGAGCAGTGTTGCGACTTGTTACATGCACATACATACATCTGTTGACGCGCTTTTGTTTGCATCAGACCTGCTTTTCTTTCCATTAGTATGTGGGGATACAGGTCAGAATAAGGTCAACTACCGGTCACATGCACATGTCAATACAATCTGAACAACACTGGAGTTACCCCAAACTGATGTAAAAAATAATTTAAAAGAAACCCCATAAACACAGAATGTAAGGATGCCTGTCTGTTCAGGACAGTAATTCAGCCCTTATTGGCCTCACTTGGTAACTGTACTAGCAAGTCAACTAGACTCTACAGAAGGGGATCTGTCTTTCAAAACTTTTTTACTTTAAGAGTTAAAAAACATATTACACGATGGGTTGCTAGTATCTTATTAATGGTAAATGCTTTGGGGTTTTTGTCATGAATTGAACTTATCTGGTTAAGAGTCACTGACCTGTAACACACTGAAATGACAAAAGGCCAATCAAAACAGATCCCTTATTCCTAATATTACAAAGTTACATTTAGGATTTTCTAGGTTACATAAAGCTACAGCCGTGTTGCTGTTTATACCTTGATACTATGAAGTGTGGGAATGTGGGTAGAGGTTATGGCCGCTGGTTCAAAATAAAAATCTCTTTGCAAATGTTGGATGAAAGAAATAAAAACAGTTACATGCCATGTGTCCTGTTTTTATATTCCAGAGCACTAATTCAAACCTAATGAAAATGATATTACTTTATTTGAGCAAAAGATAAATTACATATTCCATTATATTAAATTTTTTTTCCAACTATTTTAATTTGCCCAGCATAGAAAATACAATAGTTATTGCTTCTTCTGAATCTCTTTAAATCCCAAACCTAATGAATAACCCATTGGAAAGGTAATTTAGCAAATTTGCCCAATTTTGCATACAAAAATTATTGGTTTCATTATATCCCACAGTGGCGCTGTATTAATGAGTGTGACGAAATGCAAATTTGTGCTAAGAAATGCACTTAATGAGAAGATCACACGGAATTGGACCCTCTTCCTTGTCATGAGAGGCTCAGATCTCATTTTAATATCAATTAGTATGTCGTCTCCAGCAGTCGTAGATAAGAATAAAACTTTTAAATATTATCAGCTTATCGGAAGTTTAGATTTTAAAAGTTTTAAAATAGCTGAACTCTACCTTAACCTTTCTTATTGGATATTTGTAGATTGTTCTTTCCTATGGAGGAACTCTTTTAACTAAACATTATGACCTCCACATAACAAACATTAGAAGCTGTAACAGGTATATCATCCAAATTTCTTGTCTGATGGACAACTAAGATCGTCCAGCCAACTCCTTGTTTGTGCCATCCTGGTCTTCCTCTTTCAGCTTTTTGCTGTCTGTGTTGTCAGTCGTTTAGTTTCAGCTACATATTTTTCTAGGGTGGTCTGGGGAAAGAAATAAAGGAGGTTTTAGCTTAGCCCAGAGCTCGGTGTTTAAATAAGAGTGATTTCCGTAATGTCACAGAGTAAAAGAATACAGGACCAAGGTACAGTAGAAAAGATGAGACAGAGGTTTGATGGTTCTTTTAAGGTGTTGACATTCTGATTTAACCATTAACGTTTAAGGTATTTATGTAGAAATTTGCATTGGAAGGAATTTTTAGGCACCAAAAATATGAAAAAATTATTCTTTTATTCTCGTAATAAAATATAATGTTAAAACAGTGAATGTGTGTACAATAAAACAATATGTTTCGATTGCATAGTCTCACATAGATAACAGTATCGGAGTCTCACACATGTAAAATTTTCGACGCGTTTCGTGGACATGTCTGTTTCTTAAGGAAGTAGTTGTGGAGACCTATCAACATAATGCATTTGTTTCTGTATACCATCACATTAAACATTTACTTATTGATTTTACAGAAATAAAGAAGTACTCACTAGTGGCTTGCAATTCACATCAAACAACACTATTAGTGGATACCTCCTCCAGATTTTGCACAGATATCTCAGTAGAGGGGAACAGTAGCAGTGTAGCAGGATGCCAGATCAAAAAGCTTAAGACAAAATGTAGAAGCAGGTATACCTGCAGATATCCAATAAATACCAGGTATTTATAAAGCAACATTTGTCAAATATAGCCCCCAGTCATTTTACATATCTATATCAGTAGGGGTCAATGTGTCCATATTTTAATGGAGAGAATAAAAGTTATATTTTTTCATATTTTTGGTGCTTAAAAAGTCATTCCAATGCAAATTTCTACATACATACTTAGATTGTTATCTTGGATGTGGCACCTGATTAGAATTCAAGTTAAAATGAGTGAGTTATCAAACTGACCTTAAACAAAACAAGAAGTTGACCATTAACCTAATGGTTTTCATAAATCTCCAGTCATGGTACCAACAAGTCCAAATAGGCATGTTTTAAACTTTATAGCCCATGCTAGCCTATGTCTGGCAACAAAATTCATGGGAGATTGGAGAAAGCAACCTGTAGTAACAGGTGACAAGCTCTCTGCCTTGAGCTTTCCTTGCTTCTTAAGTGAAATTTAAGGGATTTATTGTTCCACAATCCCTCAAGCTACAATTGCCAATTAATGTTTGTCCCAGGAAGTTGTCAACGTGTTCTGATTCTTCTGACGGGAATTGGCTGAGGTAATTTTTCCTTCATCTGACTGAGCTGACGGACCAGCTTGTAAAGTAGGAAAACATATATTTGTAATGCCCCCTTGTAATTGGGTTTTTGGGTGACGTGCATTTTATTGCAGCTCCAGTAATTTGCAGTCCTTTGGCTAAAGTGCAAATTGACTGACCAGGCCAATGGAAAATTCCTTTACTTGACTTCCCTCTGTTAGGGACAGAGTATTTAGATTTAAAGGCCCTGATTTATGAAAGCTATCCAAGGCTGGAGAGAATACACTTTCATCAGTGAACCTGGGTGATCCAGCAAATCTGGAATAGATCTGGTCCAGGATTCAAAACGTTTGGTAGTATATAGCTTATGATTTTTAAAAATCCATTCCATGTTTTCTGGATCACCCAGCTTCACTTTGAAAGTGTATTCTCTCCAGCCTTAGAGAGCTTTCATTATTATTTAGAAGAATGGTTTGTCTTGATCTTGATCGTCTTGCTCAGCATCCCAATTTATTTACAGGGCAACTTGCATTTCTCCTCTTTCTTGCTCCATGGTTTTTGAGTATGGTCCTTTTGGGCCTACTTTGACCTAACCTTGGCATTTTTTGGCATTTATTGTAGCCATTGCTTATTAAGAGAATTTTTTGAGCTGCAAGCTTTTCCTGCAAAGTATCCTTCCTCATATCATTCACAAGTTGAAGGTAGTCTTGAAATCCAGGCCTTATATATTCCTGGGATTGCTTCCTATTTTTACCCCATTTAGCCAGTTTTGGTATGTTCTAGCTTGTTTGAAAGTTTCTGTAGAAGGTTATGTGGTTGTTTACTCTGCTTAATCAAGGTTGCATGCCCCTCATTTTTGGGAGATTTGGGTATCCCACGTTAAAGACTATGAGTCAAATGCCCTTTAAAGAACCATGAAGTAGATAGATGTGTTATATTTTTTGTAATATCCTTTTCTCCAGTAGTTTATTGGAGAATTTGGCTCTCTTCCCTCTTTCTGTTGTGATGCTTTTGTTGTTGTTGTTGTTGTGTTTTTTTTTTTTGTGAAACCTGTTTCCCTGGTCACCATTTATTACAACTGAGCTTTAAGCAATGCAGAGGTAGAGCCTCTAAAGGGATCTTGCTCCTTTTTTGTTTTGCATAGTGCCCAAACCTACCGTAGACTGCTCTATACCCACACATTGATTGCTGCAGTCCTGAGTCCTCCAAAGTAATGCTGTAGTAGAGCATTTTACTGCAGGTTACAAAAATCCAATCTTTTTCATGATTATATGTTTTATTGGTAATCTACTTCTAAGAATTCTAGTCTGGCTATTACTCACTGCCTTTATAACTTTCCAAGTCACTGACCCAGACCAAGAAAACAGATTTAAAAGATTTAGAATTAAGATAGAACGGATTCTAATGCAACAGCTTCAACACATTATCAAAAGAATTACATAGTATTGTAAAGTATTACAAGGACAGGCATCAGAAAGATAGACAGAGGATAAAAAAGGTCAGAAGCAGCATCCTTTATATTCTTTCCTATGGAGTTCACATTGCATTTTTACATTTTTTAATCTTCTTTTATGTTCTGTTTGTAAAAAACAAAAACAACTTTTATTTATGCATATATACCATTTGTTTCTGGTATCCACCAAGTTTGGTGTAACTGTACCCAGGGGAAGCTGATTTTGGAGCCCTATAAATGACTCATTATGGGGCAAGGATGCAGGCATACACTGGATCAGAGAGATGCAGCAAAATCTCTTTCTGTTTCTTATGCCTGGACAGATGGGAGACAGATGTTGAGACCCAAAGATCTCATTCAGTGCATACCTAAAATTCCCCATCAACTTTGTTCTCAGTGCAAAAGACTGTCTGATTATAGAGAGACTACTGCCAACTTCTGCTTGAAAAATCAAACAAAAGTTGTTTCATCAAGAGCGCCCATTACATGAATGCAGACAAGTAAACACAGATTGCAGCTTAAATGTGGGAGCTGAACAGTGATTAGCTAAATACAGTGCTCAAATCTAGATATTTACAGGTCAAATGAGTTACTTACACAATCTCTGTTTGCAAAATATTGTGTGACTGTGTGTGTATGTATGTGTGTGTGTGTTCTCTCTCTCTCTCTCTCCCTATATATATATATATATATATATATATATATTCAATTTTGTTGGTATTTCAGCAGTTTAATTCCAGAGAATAACCTAAATGTGCAAAGGTTCCTGTTAGGCTGTTACAAGAAGTAGAAGTGACTGTTCAATAAAGGAAGAACCTTTTTTCAGGGAACAAGTAAGAACCTAATCACACTGATGTGTTCTGGTAATGTGCTGTAAAACACTTTAGCAAAATGCACGTTAATATTGAAGTGGTGGTATGTTGCAGTGACATTCTATGCACTAATAGGTTAGCTGCCATTGCACTTGCAATAGACATATTATAAAAAAAATAAATAAAAGGTCAATTTGTGCATTGCAAAGGTCAAGGTGCACTACTAGTACATTCAAAGTGAATAATGTATAATAAAGCATAGTATTAAAGCACATTGCATCTTTTTATTTCACATTCCCGCTTTTTTGGGTAGAATTCCATATTCAAGCACAAACATATCTTATTTCAGTTTGCGCTGTTAATCTATGAAGCCTAGGGGAGAATCTCTTACTACCATTGAAACGCATGGACCACTCGAGAGACTAGAATGGAGATTGGAGAACCAGTGGATGCCAGTCACTGCTTTACAATCAGACCTCAAAGTGTCTATAAACGTGATGAGGCAACCGTATTCTTTGAAGTGAAAATCAGTTCAGTAATATTCACTGTATCAGAAAAAAACCACGCTAGGAAAGTTTTGGGAGTTGTTTGTAGTCCAGCTATATTTCAGGAAGCTGAGTCAAGTTAAAACTCCTTGCAGAAATTGTAGGGTCAGAAAACCGAGCCTACAAAGCATTTCTAATTCATAAGATAAAGATGAAAAAATGGCTGACTTACAACGCTAGCAAATAAATACACCATTATAGCTGAGTGAAAATAAGCTGAAGTTTCCTTTAAAAGCCTGCCTACTTACTTGCTGCAAGCTTGCAGTTTGAAGCAAGCGGAGGGAGGAGAATGTTTTTTTCCATTATAAACATAGATTAAGGTACAGTCAGTTTCAGTTTGGCCGCAGTAATAAAGTACAAGGCAGTCTCCATTTCACGAAGCCTTTTCCAGTTTGTGGCAATACATGAACCCAATTTCTGAGAGATAATGAAAAAGGTATCCGAGCATTCTTTTCTATTGGGATACTGAAATGACTTTGCTGCCTCTTTATCACCAAGCAATTTCCCTAATCCTAGCTTGTTAGCTCTGAAGAAAAGTCTTAAATTAGTAGACCAGTCTAACATTTTGTTGAATAGTTTGATTGTGTTGGATTATTAGGCTTTCTGTCATACTGTACAGCCAGTATTTTGCCTTCTCTGCAGCTAATCCTTATTGAACGGTCCATGCACCCAGAGACAAATTCTTTGCAATACATTTACAAAATAAGAATGCTTACTTACTGTATTTTGAGAATTGAGGTTCTGGGATGTTATCTAAAAGCAAATTATGGAGAAGGTTGTGAAAAGGAACACAATTAATATGATATAACTGCTTTTATATCGTGCTATGCAGGTTTATGAAGACTAATGGCCATGCCACACTAGCAGTTCCTATTAAAGCTCAACTCACCTTCTCGTTTGGTTTTCCTGCCTCACTGGCTGAACCAGTGAGATGCTGCCGTATTACGTTTTCTTTGCTAGCAGTTTTTTTTGCAGCAATCTAATCAGCAAGGGATCTGAATAAAAGAATTATAATAGAATGACATAGATCTAACACACCTAGTACTCTAGTCATTCACATTTTGATTTAGCTTTCCATAGGAAATGAAAGAAACATAGAATAACCCACTAGTTTTAGCTGACCTCTAGGCAGACCAGTTGCAGAAAGCCTGATTGTATAAAGCAGACATTCTTTTCTTATTCAGATTGCATGCAAATCCTTGCATGCAATTTCTATTTGATCCTAATTAAATTTATTGAATTCATAAAATCGGTTGGTTTGCTGGTAGGTTTTACTTTTTTTAATTATCTCTGGTGGAAGTGCATGAAAATTGTGCATGTATTGTGTATGGTTGACTGTGTGTATTAGTGTAATATTAGCACTGCCTAATTTGTTGGCGCTATATAAATACTGTTTAATAATAAAAATAAATAATATTAATTTTTAGTACTGTCATCGGGGAATCATCAACAGATCGTGTTAGTCTTAGTTGTGAACTTTGAGAATGAGTAACTTCACATTAAAAGCACCTGGAGAGGTCAGCCAGGGTTTGTTTAAAAGCTCTTTGCATCTTAGGGCTTGTTAGGAATATGCAAATCATTTAATGTCTATGATCTGGGTACAGGTACACTAATCTACATATTGCTTGTCTCTGACAGTACTATCAGTCACTGACTCAGAACAAGCGTGATAATAAAAACATCAGACTGAAATATGAACTTCTGATCTGGATTATTTTTCCTGGTCAGTGCCTCAGAAACAGCTTAAAGCGGAACTAAACTAAAAACAGAAAAATTACACTTGCCTTAAATCTTGCAGGTCCTCCATGGCGCTGGTCCTTCCCACGGTCCGGTCACGCATTGTCCTGGAATTCCTATTTGTCTCCACGTGATCTTCAATCTTCACTTCTGCGCATGTGTGAGATTTGCATCTTCTGCGCATGCCAGAGATTTCGGCATGCTCAGAAGGAGCAGCCAGAGCCCCCTGGGATGCGTGATGTAGGTATCCCAGAAGGCTTTGTGCTCCCATTAAGTCTTGATTGCCGCGGTAATCAAGACTTAAAGAGGCGGGGCTGCACCCTTTTTTTTTTTTGTCAACCCTTTTATGTAAATTAAAAATTTGTTGAGTTTAGGTACGCTTTAGCTATTTCCCAGGCAACTTGTATTCTCGGAAAGAAATGTGAGCTATACTGCGCTATATATTCTCTAAGGCTTTCAAAAGAGAAGGTGTCTAGCATGCTTTCTGTATGCTCCCCAGAATTTGCAGGTGTTCAGTCACAATTGGATGAAATGTGGATCTGATTTGCTGCTGTTGGAGCCACTGTAGTTACTTCTTTGGCAGTCCTCTAGGAAGAGAGGTTTGATCATAAGAAGAAAGGAAAAAAAAGATTTTAACCAGGGAAAGGAGATACAGTGTTATTAAGCATGTGCATTTTAATATTTATTATAAATTGTCTATGTATCTTGATGTGATTGTGTCTGTCTTTGGAAATGTCAGTTCTGGCAAATGATAACCCAAGTAATGGGGAAAAACATGAAAATAAAAGGTAAAATAGAAGAAAACAGACCAGCAAAAAAAGGTATAATATTTGTTGCCTTTTCTCTTTACTTTTAAATGATTGAGTACCTGTCAGTGGTCAATGGAGAACAAAGTGCATGAAAATGTGGCCTGCCTTTACTACAAAAGGTCATCATCCCATGAGGCAAGCATGCCTTTGGCTCTTGTAGCATTTCCTACTAAATAAATAAGTGAAATATTAAAGAAAAGTGGAACATAACATAATTTTTTTTATAAAATAAAAATAATCTGGACTGGATGGTGTATGGATTTTTATGTTTGTGTGACCTGTTCTTCTCTGTATATCTGTCTTTGTTCAATTGCTTTAAATTAGAAGGGGGGGGGGGGTGGTAAGGGAAAAGAAAAATAGCTCCATGATTCAGAAAGAGCTTTTCTTTCTTTAAGAGTTCTTACGTGAGCTGAAGTTCAATGTTTAGTCTTCAATAATGATTTTAATAGGTTGGGGCTGATTCACCAAAATTTGCTGTAGTTTACTAGATTTATACAGTTAGAAAAAAAACCCCCAAAAAGTAAGTCAAATACAATTTCTTACCTTGAGGTATATTTGGCAGTGTTTGTTGCAAAAATAGGCCATATAAACTGCAGGCCAACAAAGAGTCCCCAGGCCTGTGGGGGCATTTTATGATTTAGCATTGCCTCGGTTTGACAAGTCTAGGTTTAGCATCAGTATATGCCCAAAAAATGAAGTCAGCTGACCTGAATATACTGAACGACCAGGTATTTCCATTAATGGATGTTTCTTCTTTTATATTCCAAGATGACAATGCCAGAATGTATTGCGCTGAAATTTTAAAAAGTGGTTCAGGGACCTTAGTTTAGAGTTCAGACCTTTTACCCTATTGAGAATTTTGGGTATGTGCTGGACAAGACTTTACATACTTTACATACTCTCTCATCAATACAAGATCTTGAAGAACAACTAAAGCAGCTGTGGATGGAGTTAAATGCTGGGACATTGCATAAGCTTATCAATGCTAAAGACTGTCCAATGAAATAAAATACAGTAGGCATTGTATTTTGTAAGATTTCATTTGGGCCTTTGCATTGAATTAAAACATGTTTCATTAAAGTGTAACTAAACCCGGCCTCACTCACCTGTCATGGGTACCTTCTTCTCTTCTTTGTTGCAATCATCGTGCAGCTTGAATGGCTGGGCCAGGATTCTCTCCAGCCTTGGAGAGCTTTAATAAATCCTGCACAAGAATTCATTCAGTCCTGGCAACTAGGTAAAATATTTTTTTACCTGGGTGGGAAAATGCTGTAGGCAGATGGCAGCCCCGGTATTGTGACCCAACTTTTCAGCAACTGCCCAAAATAGTTGGGTGGTTACTAAAAAGTTGTGCTCCCAGCTAAAAGGGTCTGGGGAGAACACTGTGCAGGGGAAGCCGATGTGTGCTAGGTATCCCGGCTTCCCCTGCAGTTGTGGTGATTTTGATAGCGCAAGCAAATCAGGCAGTCCAAAATTCCTATTGCCTGTCCTTTTCAAAATAAAGTCCTGTCTGATCACAAATTTGTACAGTTTTTACAGTTACAGCTGTTCAGTTTAAATGGGCATTAGTGCAATAAAAATGTACCTGCATAATTTTACACTCACATCTGTGTGCTGGAGTGTGTTTGCTAATCCTCTGTATGTGCATTCGAGTTGCATTCAGAATAGATGACAACACAGTGAAGGATATAAATGTTAAACCGCGTATTTAAAGTGTTCGCAAAGACATAGAGCCAGCCTAATTTGATGATGTCGATGTACGCCTGAAATATTTTCACCTAACTTGAAAAATAGTTAAAATGAGCTAGGAAATTGCTCAGAGCAGATCTATAAACCGACAGACATGTCAGAATCAATATTCCCCATGAAGAAAACATCAAAATATTGATTCTGACCTCATATGAATAGGTCCTGTTCTGTTGCACGACATGAACCTAATGTTGTGGCCACTAGATGTCACTAGTGGACTGCTCCAGCCATGGAGTCCTATTCATTTCTCTTATTGGGGATACATTCTGTGGCCTTATCAAAGTATGAGATTCTTCCCAACACCAGGGAACTGATCACCTGATCTATTCTATACATTCATAAACTGTACTGTCTGACATTTTACAGGAATCTCGCAGTGTTATCTCATTTCTGTAGACAAGGTTTTTATTTTGTGTTTGTAGACACATTTCAATAAAACACAGGATATTGCGTTGCCTATACCAGATAGGGGAAATGTATAAAATGCTTTAAATTAGAAAGTGTTGTTCACAGTATACCATTGCACAATCAAATGCTTTGTTCGGTGTTTTCTGTAAAGCCAAAGGAAATAGTATTGTGTAAATATAATATAATATAAAAGATACCAATCAACAAAGCTAAATCTGCTTTATATTGAGAGCTTCGTTACTGGGATGCGTTTTATTATATACTGAAGTTTAGCTTTTTAAGTGGAACACATATTTAACATATATATATAAACAAAAATTGGACAAAACATATTTTTTTCTTGGCCTTTGTTTTGGAACAAGCAATACATAATCTTTAAATCTTTTGGGCTTTACTTTCCAGGGCTGTTTCACAGTATAAGCGGTGTAAGCAAACCACTTAAACAGGCACAATTTATAGTGTGGGTGCCTGCTGTGCGGTGCAGTATTCTCCCTAAAAATTTGTTAAACCAGTGAGAAGAAGTTGTAGGCGCCTGAAGGCTTCTTTATTGTGACCTGACTATTTAGTAACCACCCAAAAACAGTGATTACTGAAATGTGCCAGGTGGCATGCCCAGCTTAAAGAGGTTGGGGAGAAGACTGCACTGGCATAAATACAATGTCCACAGCGCTCATTTCAGCCACTCCTAATTGCAGTGGGAGGTGAAGGACTTTGGTCCTGGCTGTTGGATTTAGCCCTGCCCCTGGCACATGGAGCAAAAAGATGTGTGGGAGGACATTAAGCTTTCAAGGAGTGAAAAGTTAGATTGTAGAGGAGGAGGTTCAATGCTGGGAAGGTAAGTTAGAGGGGGATGGTTCACAGGTAGAGTCGATTATTGGAGGGTGCAGGTGTAAGATTGGGTAGTGATGAAAAAGAGTTACATTGGATTTATGTATATAGTTGAAAAAACAGGCCACTGGAGATGTCCTTCTGACTTGGCTGGGGGGGGGTCATTGGGAAAGGGGTGGCACCGTTAGGGTTGAGACACTTTAAGGCACCAGAATGGGGCGATTCATATTTAATTGAATTTTATTCATGTCAGTCTGTGACATGGGTCTGTTATGCCCTATTTTGCTGCTGAAGCAGCACACATTGGGCCTGATTTAATAAAGCTCTCCAAGGCTGGAGAGAATACACTTTACATGGAATGGATTTTTAAAAATCATAAGCTATTTGCTACCAAATGCTTTGAATCCTGGACCAGATCCATCCCAGGTTTGCTGGATCACCCAGCTTCACTGGTGAAAGTGTATTCTCTCCAGCCATGGAAGCTTTAATAAATCAGGGCCATTGTGTTCTGGGAAATGCGTTCTGCCTGTTTTTAGAACATACCTGAAAAACCGAGACTACAGAATTGAAAACATAATATGTGTTTTCTTAGTATGCACTATTGTCTTGTGGTAATATTTTTTCTATTTCTTTTTTTTTTGGTATATGGGTTCAATTAAAGATGTTGATTGATTGATTGTTTTGCTTTTTAATAAAAGGTTGATTTTTTCTTAGTAAGTCTTAGTTTCTTTGTATGCTTCTAAAGTCCCTGGTATTTTTGAAAAAGTTTTTTTTTTTCTTCTTCAGACACCAAAGTGTCCAGAAATGGCCTTTTTACTTTCGACATATTGAAAGTATATTTAATGATAAATAAATATCAATTTTTTACTAATTTAATAATTTAATTTAATTTCTTACCTTTTCTTACCTTCCTTTTTTCCATTATTTATTTATTTATTTTTTTGCTCCTTCCCATTTTAAAAATGTAACTGGTTGCTGTAGATGGGTTTTTTTTCTCTATACCACATGGACTACCTGCCTCAGCAGCAAATATCCAACTGAGATAAGCAGCACTGATTTTACTGAGACATCCAAGTACACAATGTGGCTGCTTTTCCTATGGTTGAACTGAACATTCTGAGCGATGGGGGGCAAGTAGCATTCTGACTGTATTATAATACTAATCCACTGCAGTGGATAACAGAGTTGTTTCTTAAGTTGGCCATTCTGCAGATAGCTGGAAACGCTGTATAAAGTTAGCAACCGAGCTACAAATTGTTAGAATTACTGAAACGCAGATCTTTTATTGTATTCAATTAAATTTATTCTTGTACAGAAATAGAGAGGGAGTCTGTAGCTGCTCCAAATCGCTGTTACAAAGCTGTGTGACGTGGCCCTCTCTGATCTGGTGCCATTCATCCCTTTTTATGATGATCTTGCTGGAAAGCACAAAACAACCATAGGATCTTCCTTAAATGCACTGCAGTTGAAACATGGGAATGTTGTTTTTTTTATTGGGTAATTTAAAAAATGACAAACTGTAATGTAATGATTACTAAAAAAACAAAGCTTTTTGTAAATTAGTGTTTATAATAAAATGCTTTTCTAGCTTCTCCTGTACCCATCTATGATTTTTTCAAATTTGATAAAACCTTTTAACATGGCATTTTGTATGAAGGTGGGAGTTACCCTCTTGGTGTACATAACTCTAGAAATGTCAAATATTTTAATGAAATATGTCTACCTCTGTTTTTAGCATAGTTTTTCCTTACTTTAGTACTGGGCCTTGCCAAATGGGTACAGTGTGCCCCCCAGCAAAACATTTGATGCCCTATCTCTACAAAGGTGCTCATGCCTTTCCCATGTATGTACACCATACCAACCCATGTACCACAACAACTACTAATATGCATATTATCAGTCCTCCCAATCTAAGCATTGAAGACAAAATGATTGGGTTAAGGTTTAACAGATCAATTGGAAACCAAAGTTGAAATTAGCTTTAAATTTGCATATCCTCATAGCTTCCTGCTCTGGTGATTGATTCATTATGTGCACATGTCTAAAGTAAGGCTGGGTACCCAAGTGCAAAAACACTGGGGAACACATTTTTTTGAGTTAGATCTTACACTTGTTTTTTTTTTTGTTGTTTTTTTTTTACTAATTTTTGGGTGGTGAATCCAGAAATTACCCCAGTTTTTTGCTATCACATCCAGTTTTTATGATACAGGGTACCCTCCATCTTTGTCAAAAAACATACAGATTTTACATATAATGAAATAATAACTTGAATGTACTGTTTATTTAAATTTCTTTTGTGTGACTTTGGTGTAATTATTTGCTTGTGTGTTTCCAAGAAAGTCCTTGATAATGGCTTTGAATGAAACCCAAGCATTCTTTTCGACTTCTGACATTGTCCTGATGAAATGATCTTCTTTGAGTTTTTCCCACGCAGTCTTGATGCTAGCCGTTCTGAAACCTTCTACGATAGTGCCAAATCACTCAACTCATGCTGATCAAATCCCTTATGAACAGAGCCCTCTTCAATTTCAAACTCTTTATCATTGTTGTCACCTAGTTCATCGTCATAGTCATGTTCTTCAAGAGAGGGTAGTTCAACGAAAACCGGCACTGGGATTTCATCTGAATGAGCCACTGGGTGTATAGCCAATGGTGGACTAGGATACTCTTACATTTATTTTTCTTGTTATATCCTGAAGATTTCACTATACAAAAGTAACAGTCACTGAAATGATCTCCTGGCTCTCGCCAAACCATAGGTATACCAAATGGCATCTTATCACGTGTTCCCTTTGTCCACATCCGTAAACCCTCGACACCCTGTTTGCACACCTTATGAGGGGACCAAGACTTATCTTGATCACCAAGTTTAACTTTGAAATATGCCAAATAGGCTTGCTCTACAAATGTGCTGATGTTCGCCTAGTGGGAAAGCCAGGGAAGCCAGGCTTTTGAAGGACAACCAGAGTTAAATTTAAAAACACTAAATTTTTGTTCCAACAACATAATTTTAAAGATTGAGAGCAGTTTCTCTATAAATAAATCCTAGGCTAACATATAACCACTAGTTTCTCAAAAAATAGCAATATGGTTTAGTATCATACTGGGTTAGCTATGGCGGCAATGTGTTCCACCCGACGGGTTGCGCCCAAACAGGCTTTCCTCAGGGGTAAAGGGAGAGTTAGTATTATTTCTGGGGCTTTTTACCGCTTTAAGAGCCTTGTGATACCGAATTGCTACTTGTAAGTGATTTGATAGTAAGACCGATATCAGTTTGGACGTACTGCTGGTGTTTCCAGATGTGCGAGTGGAGTGAACGCTGTGATAGAAGTTTGAAATGTTTATTCCAGGACTTTCATATGCACAGTGGTTATGACATCTCTGTCTGTCCTAGCAGAAGTAAATGACAGTGATCCAGCTGGGGAAGATAAAGTGTTGTCTTCTAGTATGGAGTATTTTTGTTGTGGTATGTGGTTGAGCTGCCGGCAGTCGTCCAAAAGGGGCTCAACAAGGTAACAAGTGTGAACTCAGTTCCCATGTCAGGGTTAATATCTTTGGGGTGACATCTATCAATATTATATATAATATTATTATATAATATTTTTTCTAAAAAGAAGTGGCTGTCCGACATTTGTGAATAAAAGGAGGAACTTTGATGGGTCTAAACATCATTATATTAGTGAAGGCAATTGCTTACTGTACTCTAAGCTGTACTTTACATGATGTAGATGTCATATGACTTCCATCCCTCCTCTTACACAGACATATTTGCATTTTACAGAGAACGTTTCCTAAAGTTTTTTTTTTTTTTTTGCATGTAAGTATTTGCAGGAATGTAAACCTTGCAGTTTCCATAGTTACATGGTATTTTTACCAGCTTAAAAAATACTGTATATTATTTTATATTCAAAAGCACAGGACTCCAGGAACTTAATTACTAATCTTAATCAGGACCTAAGGAAAATAAAAAAAAATACCATCACCATTAAATGAAGATATATGTTTATTACTTTTCCTTTAATAATGCAAATTCAGCTATCTGCATTTGTCTTGATATTAGATTTCTGTAATCCAATGTACAGCATTGCATTTGGAGTGGGAGGGGAAAGAACCAATCAGGTTGTGATACATTGCACTTGTGCTGACGGAAGAGCCCAAGTAATGGGGAATATTGTCTTCTTACTATGTTGATTCATCTTCATTGCCTAGTCAGCATGTTGGCCAGCATGTGTGAACTTGGCCATAGTGCTCTGTCACCACAGTTGAAGTTGCTATCTTCCTTCCTCTTTTTTTTTTTTTTTTCTGAAAACGATCTTCGGCCATCTCAACCAACGTGGCCAACTGACCCGGCACCCAAGCACGCGCAAGGGAAGCGGGATTGTTAGGCATTGCCTGTCCTATTCTGCAATAATCACCTTCTTGAATTGCCCATGTTAAAAGTAGAACTCCAGGTTGTGATGTTGTGCATGAGGACCTTTTTCTGGGTGCCCTAGTGTAAACCCGATGATAGACTTTCAGTAAACAGGCAACAATCATGTTACCTAATATTGGCAGGGCACTTCAGACTGGACCTTTCCATACTACAGACTGGAAAAATGTATACATGGTCTGTTTTAGATGAGTAGTTTTTTTTTTTTTTTTTTTGGCTTTCCCCATTCCCCAAAATAATGTGAGTTTAGGTTTTTGGCTTCCCCCCAAATTTACCTTAGACATCTGTGCTAATGACATATGACTATGGTGGGGACATTAGATTGTAAGCCTGTGTGAGGGACAGCTAGTGACATGACTATGGACTTTGTAAAGTGCTGTATAATGATGTGCTATATAAATACAAGATAATATTAATATATTAGGTACCGGGGGTAAATGGTTAAGATATTTTTTTCCTGAGGATTCAACACAGAAAACAGAGACATTGTTTACCTTGTCATATGTCCATTGTATTGTGTACAGTGAGTGATATACAAAATGTAAATACTTTGCTAGAAAAGTTGTTGGAAAATAACAGCACAGGTACTAATTTATTGAATCTGTACACCAGAGAGACACAATTGGTCAGGTAATTCATGTAGCAGTGTAATAGAAAATTGATTTTCTGTTTACATGACCTTAGGTTATCTAGGCCAGAAAAAACTGGGCTCTTGATTCCTAATTGTTGTTTTAGTTAACCACCAACTAGAATAAGGAAATTGCAGACAATGAAGACGGTAAACAGTACTCAACCTAAAGGGGAACTATACTCCAAAAATAGTCCTTCAGTTAATAATCTATTCTCACTTATTGCACTAAAATGTCAGTCATCCTTGGTGGCACTGGCTGGGTCAGCTTGTATCCGAGCAATATATAATGAATTATTAAGTGTTTAGAAGTGGCCAGCTTGTGACTGGCAAGTTTACGTTTTCTTCCTCTCTTGACCTTCTCCTCCACCCCCTCCCTCACCGCACGGAGCTCACAAGCTCAGCAGCTACAGAAGGAGCAGTGATAAAATAATCTGCATAATTAGGCAGTGGGAGGGGATTAGAAACACTCCCATCAAGGACGGCATGAGGATCCTTCTGATCCTTGTGGTTGAAGCTCAGCATTGCAGAGGTTACATGGTTTTCCCATCAAGGGAGGAGTTGAAGAAACAACTAAACTTTCCTTATTCCTAGCTCCCCCATCATTTAGCATGCTTCTTCTCCCTTGGGTTTTGTGTGGGTTCTGGGTGGCGTTCATGTACAGTGCAGAATTGCTGGTTCTGCATTATATGTGATCAGATTGGAGTGTCCATGATCAATGTAATGGTAAGGAAAAAAGATTTTTGGGGGACCCACTCTGCAACTGAATTCCTATGTGGTTTTCCTTTACCTGAAAAAAATGTGCTTGGCCCAGGTTTAGGGTTTCCGAGGTCAAAGTTTGTTATAACTTTTGGGCAAAATGTATTTCCCCTCTCGCCCCAATTTAGCTTTAAGCTATATTTGAAGCATGTTACCTCAAACTTTTGGGAATGCATGGGTCTAGATGCCAATCTCTAGTACTTTCAGATGAATTAGCAGTTAATATCACCACTCTGCTATCCTCTGATGCAGGCAACATATTGGATTCCAGCTTTGGCTGAGGTTGGGTATCCTATTAGAAGCACATGGTTTGCCTTAATGTGAATCAAGGGTATGATGGGGACGTCCCTAAATTTTTGCTGCTATCCACCCTATTCTCCTTCAGACATCCCAATCTCCAGACCATGTCCCAGAATTACATTTTTTTTCTTTTACTTTGTTTTGGACACCAAAAAAAGCTTTTATTGCTTCTGTTACATTATCCAGTCTTGGTGTAACATTTTTTTTTAGGGGAAACCTCTGGAGGGTAGGTGAAGCTCAGGAGGCAGAGATAACAATGCTGGTTGGGATTTCAGAACAGCAAATGCATAGGCCCTGATTTAATAAAGCTCTCCAAGACTGGAGAAGATAGACAATCTTGGGAGAACCTGTGTGATCAAGCAGCCTAGAATGCACCTTATTTAGGATTTAAACTATTTGCCAAATAATAGCAAATGGTTATTAAGAAATTCATTCCACGTTTACTGGATCACCCAGGATTATCTTTGATGGTCTATCTTCTTCAGTCTTGGGATGCTTTAATAAATCAGGCCCACTGTGTTGCCATTCCAGTAGAAAGCAAATGTGCTTGTATTGTAGAAATGTGCTAAATATATTTTTTACATTTTGCTTGTACTTGCGCATTAAACTGTCTACAGTTCTGGATTTACTGATCATGATTTTGACATGTTTTTTATTTCAACCACTAATTACTTATTTGTTCATTTTATGATATGCTTAGCTTGAGTTGCCCGAGTTTCACAAAAAGCTTTATATAACAAATGTTCTTTGCTCGCAGGAACGTCTCCCAGCATGTTCTGTAGTGGGTTTGGAAAAGGTGATATCAATCATACTTGTAAATAGAATATATTTTCCCTTTACAGCTGCTTGTCTTCATTGTTCTGGCAGTAATTTTAGATGGATTCTATTTTTTCCCCTGTTATAGCAAAACATAAAAGTGAGAGCCAAACTCAAACCAATAATGTTCAATTGTAATAATAAAACTAAATAGGAACTAAGTGAACATACAGTAGAACGGTCATGTCTTCTCTTTGATGTCTTTGAAAAGCCAGTATTTGCATGGTGAAAAAAATTGCAAAAATGATAATTTAATATTCAGATGAAAGCCACATAATGGAAGCGAGATTATTCCACAAGCTTCAAAATATTATCAGGTAATTTACTGAATGCACAACACATTGAGATTACAACTATTTTGTTTTGAAGTATTTCTGAGATAACTTGAGGCAGATGCCGTAAATCTCTGGGTTGCCCAAAGTAGCTCTGCTTTTATTATCTGGAGGAAGATAGAATAGTTGTTTTTAAAATGTTTTATGCTGGGAAAAAAAACATTGGAATCTTTCATGTATATCTGTAAACTTTAGCAACCCATTATAATAATTTGTGATTTCATGGTGGTTCTGTAATTCTTCAATGTAACATTCCCCATTAAAGGCATACAGCAGGAAAAACTTTTCATGTCAATCCCGGTTTTGTTGTGGTGCCTTAAGACATAACCCTGTGATCACCTTGTTGTGGATAAGCAGGTGATTTGAGAAGACTATCTGCTACACAATGGGCCTGATTTATTAACAACTCTCCTAGACTATTGAGAATAGACTCATGGGAGAACCTGGGTGAAATGGCAAACCTGGAATGGATTTCCTAAAAGCTATTAGTTGTATTCAATCCTAAACCATATCCATTCCACATTTCCTGGGTCACCTAGGTTATCCTATGATAGTTTACCTTCTCCAGTCTTGGAGAGCTGTGATAAATCAGGCCCAATGGGAATTAATTCACATCAATTCTGTAATAAATTCTGTAATCTCTTCCTTTTTTTTCTTCTTTCTTCCTCTTTCTTTCTTCTTTCTTCCTCTTTCTTCTTCTTTTTCCTTATTTTCTCGCTCTTTCTCCTTCCTTCTTCTATTTTCCCTCCAGTGATGAACTTTGCTATTTAGACCCTGCTTTCCCTAATTGCCCTCCCACCCCAATTTACACTTAATAAGCTCTCCGATGTACTTCATGTTTAAGCAATACCTTTTTTAATTTTGTTTTAATTAAAGCTAACACACAGGGATAAGGATCTGTATTTTCAAAAAAGATATTTTTAGCTTTTATCCTTGTGTTAAGGTTTCTAGTTTCCATTGATATATATTCAGCAAACCTTTTATCCTTTTAGCTAATTGAAGTGTGGTGCTTCTTGTATAAAATAATTTAGCTTTTTTTAATTAACCCTAAATAGATTTTGCTAGTTAGACTAGTTTATGGATTCTCAGGTAAGTGCACTTTTATGTGCACATATTCTCCCCCTTTGTACTGACCTAACTCACTCTAAACTTTCACAGTTGTCCACTTACTGAGATCTAGAAAACTGTACCATGCAGACAGGAGAGAATAATTGCTGCAGGGTTAGGTAAATAAATATGGATTGGTGGCCCTTCAAACAATATTCAGTAGACGATTGTGAAGAAAGGAGATAGGTTAGGTCAGTGGATTGAGAAGGGGGATAAGTTCTTGTTGTAAAAAAGTGCATTTATCCTTTACAGCAAGCTTATGCCTTGCCCATGAAGGGCAAATCAACATGTTAACCTTATAGCTTCTTTGGACTTTCAGTCTTTAAAAGATAAGGGAAAGGAGGAATGGTATAAGAGACCACAAATAAGGGCGTAAGTGATTATGGGAGTGCCCACCCTCAATAGCATAAATATTCATTTAAAAGGGAAGGGTAAGGTCCGGGAGGGGGAGCGGGAAACAGAAGGCTTCTAAGATGGCACTCAAATTATGTTTATTTAAAATTTACAATACTTATTTAGGGTAATTTTAAATGTATAAACATGGTATCTTAAATTATTCAGTTGTGAATAGACACATATATACTTTACAAGTACATCTTGAAGAAAAAGGGTCCGAATATTATTTGTATAGTAATGTATAATATCTCCAAACTGACACATTTTGCTCAAATTGGCTTCCTCAGGGGATATGGAGAACAAGTTACAGACCTCTAAAAGGAAAGACACATATGATGACCAATATATTAGTAATATTATAGTTGAGCAAGGTATATACCAAATTGGTTAAAAACATCATATTAATCACAGATTGCCGTAATAACAAATAATCATTGATAGTTTGTCAAATTAAGGAAAACAAAACAGAATATGAACATATCATGGTCCAAAAGATAAATTAGTGTTTAAACTAAGGTAACTTAGTTCATAACATTAACTTGAATGATACAGCAGCCCAAGTCATAGTAGTATGGCATTGGATTAGTTTGGTCTTGTTGACCGCAGAGTGCAGTAATCATAAAGAGACAAGATTAAGAAAATGGTTTCCAAATCTATTAAAATAGTTTCAAATTGGTTTACAGACATTGTCATTTCAAAAAATACACTTACGATTTCACTTGAGCCTATACCAGTAATTTGTAGTATAGATGAAGAGATTTTTCAAACAACATGAGCCTTCCTAAAAACAAATGCATTTTGATATGTTCCAAAGTACCCTGTATAGGGAGAAAGAACGAAGTATTTAAGGTGGTGACGTTAATTGAGATCTGAAAAAACTGACTTAGGATGAAACAACTTGCACAATGGCTGTTATCCGTGTGTAGAGTACCCCGCTAAGATGACACCAAGGCAGGCGCATTTAAAATATAATTCGGTAGTAGTGATGATAGATTCCAAGATTTAAAGAAAGGCTTTAAATACAGAAAGAGATACATAGGCGATTAATTAGTGAAAATTTGTTGCTTCTAAATGTTCCCAAATGAAGAGAACAAATGCCAATACTTTCAGTCTTTAACCACTTGGTAAGTCACTCTTGGTCACAAAGCAGACTGCTCTATATGCCCAAGATTAAAAAACCACACAAGAGGTCAACGAATGTGTCCACAAAACAGTTCCCAATCGCGGTTGGGATCGAGGTTAAATGTGCACTAGTTGCTGCAGTTTCCCACATCCTAAATTAGCCTCCCCAGCAGCTTATTCTCATCTTTACTACACCCCTTGCTGCATAGTTTAGCCAGTAGGGCTTCAGTGTATTCTAAAGTGACTGAAAGTCACAAAAATGCCTCTTGGTAGGACTTTTTTGGTCCATTTAGAATATTTCTTGCAGATTGCTTATTGATTGATTGAAGTATTTCACGTGGGTTCAGCACTGGGTGATGGCGTTCCAAGCTGTCCATGCAGGAAGAAGCTAGGTCTAGGGTTTAGTAGTGACCACATTTCTCTGTAAAGCTTTACAGTGGAGTGTGCAGCCCAAAGGTAAAGTGTATGGTGAGCTTCATTGGTATCTATCACAGATTAATAGTGTGAATAAATATTGTATAACATGTCATTCCCTTAAAATGCTACAGAAAAACTATATGCTGAGTTACAGATTATTCCAATGGTTATACATACAGTAACTCAAAAGGCATGTAGACTATAAAACGATTTGTCTCTTGTGTATGACTTTGTCTGCGCAGTTTAGACCGTTCACAGTTAGTCAGTAGACTGTGCTTCATGGCAGATAATTTCTGCAGAGACTGAAAAAAGCTTCTTAGTACTACTGCAGGCATGCTGTGCTTTAGTAAATAGGATTTAAGGAACTCCAGTCAAATCAATTGGAAAGGTAATAATAAAAAATAGAGATGAACAGGTAGCAGTTTTTTTTATCTCCACTTTGAGATCTTTGTCGTAAGGCTATGTTCTGACACCCCTTCTAAATGTGATACCTGTGGCTTTACCCCCACATAAGAAATTTGTAGATCTGCAACTTAGGAATTTCAGGCAAACACGTGTGTATCACTTTCAAAGGACCCAAACTGCTAAATCATTAATATTTTTATGTTGCTTATGTAGTATTTACTTATGGATACTTTACAAGGTCACATTCTGGTTTCTTGTTGAGACTGCAGAAATGAGACCCTTTTCATAGTTCTTGACTTGTTTCAACCTAGCCTGGGGGGTTCTATTTATTTTATTGAACTCACTAGAAAATTCATTAGGCCCCCAGCAGGGAGAGTGAGGTCTTCATGTTATGACTGCAGTAGGAGTAAAGGACGAAAGCTGCGTACACACTTCCAATTTTTATCGTTGAAAATGAACGACGAACGACCGATTGGCCAAAAATCGTTCGTAAAAAAGTAACCAACGACGCCGGCGAACGAGGATAGTCATGGAAATGAACGACTGGTGGATCGGATTGGACGACGATCGTTGACCATCTATCGTGTGTAGGGTCGTTCAGTGATCGTCCATGGTCTGAGCATGCGCGGTGAACGAACGTTCGCTCACTTCCTGTGGTGCACGTCACTTCCTGTATCGTTCAAACGATCGCATCTATCGTGTGTACAATATCTTTGAACGATCGTGTCGTTATCTGTATGTGCAGGATCGGTGCTATACGATCGTTCACAGATATCGTGCAGGATCGTTCGTCGTTCGTTTACCAACGATAAAAATTGGAAGTGTGTATGTAGCTTAAGACTTCAAAGACTAAGTACTCCCACATCTCAAGTGTGGCATATAAAACATTTCATTTGTCTGTTTTGTCTCGCAGAGATGCTTGGATTGCAGTACTTGCTGAACAGCATTGCAAAAATGTTCACACATGTAATTTACCAGTGTACTGTATATGTTGGTCTTTTGCAGTTTCTAATGCAGTTTGAAAGGGGTTGTGATTATTTTATGATACCTTGTCTTGTAAATAGCTGGTGGGTGACCATTATTCTAATTTGGTGTGTTGCATTTTGATGTTCTTTATTTAGAGTGCTACACACCTAGGTAAGAATTTACCAATTCACACACATTGCTGTGGTGCATTACAAAACATGTCTGTAGGTTTGCAGAATTCAGTAAATTATTATGCCTTATTTAGTTTGTTTAGGATCTCCAACATTTAAGCTCCAACATTCAAGGACAATGGGTGCCAATGAAGCCATACTGTGGCATTGCACAAGTTTGTGTTTGGGCACACTACGTTATAAACCGAGAAAATAAAGTGCGGTTTCTCATCCGTTATGCTCTGCTTGCCTATTCTAAATAAATGATCTACATATTCCACACATTAATGCACTGCAACAGATTGTTAAGATCTAAATGGGCTCTGAATAGGTATTTTAATGTTAGAGATTTATTACTAGATCTAATCATGTGATGGCTTTCCAATATTTACAGGACAAAAGCAGACCATTATCTGCAAAAACACTTTCTAAAATCCATGCAATATATGTAATTGACCTGATGCTATAATTTTTTCCCCTCTTCCTTTTAACAAAACTGGAGTTTTACTCTGTAGCCGTTTTCTATTTGAACTGTTCTCTAGCACAGGTGATTTGCAGTCTTAACCTCCTTTTAGTAACATCTTTGTTGGCCTAGTACTTACAAAAAAAAAGGAGGAAAAAGGAATTCAGCTTGGAGATGTGAAAGAACAGGAAGATAAACAGAAACCTCTGAGATATTTTAATCTTTTTCAGTCCTCACTGTAATCTATTGATTGCCTTCCAGGCATTTGTGCTTTTACACAGTCCTTTAAGTCACATTGCAGCTATTACCATAGTGCATTTCCTACATTTATCCATTACTTTCTGATGTTTAATAAATGGGTATATGCTTTTTAGTCATTCTGATGTACCAGTCCTACATTGACTGGAAGAAAAAGCTCAGTTTGCTGTTATAGGTTATAGTTATTAGGCATTTTACGTATCAGGAATGTTCTCCTTTACTTTCAGTCTGCTAACATCGGTATATACAGTATATTGATATCAAATGTACTTTGCATTTTCCTGCAAAACCTTTTTATGTTTGCTTGTTATAAATTGACAACACACTTCTACATCTATAAACACAGAACTTAAGTATTGATGTGAACTTTTGATGTAGCTTTGGAAAAAACATTTTTACATTTTATGTATTTATTTTAAATCCTATTGCAAGGCAAAGGAAATAGAAATTAAAATACTTATTGTTCTTTGAGATATGCATACACTGGCTGTTAGGTTATGATGCGTTTATTGCTTTCTTAAGCCACGAACCTGCTGTCTCTAGAGAGATGACACATTGTGTACATAGTAGTGGCTAGTTCTGCTCAATGCCAATGGCTGTCCAATGTGCAGATGCTGGTTCTTTAGGATCTTTAGGATCGAGTAACCTAGTGGCTGGCAAGGTGCCACACAGGATCGCTCAATCCTAAAGCAGGTCTGAACCTGCCTTTGGAAGTGGAAGTACAGTTTACCATGACATACAATAAAAACTTGTCTACCGTCCTCAAATTGGCCATATGGTCCCCCTATTGCACAGTACAGTAATGTACAGTAATTTTTTATGTTTCTTTCTGTTATATCGAGCTCTACATCTCAACAGAAAAATGCATTCTGTAACTTAGAATAAGTTCACCTGCCACCAAAATCTTCCTGCTTTGTTTACTTAAAAAAAAGGAAGTCTCCCAGTGGGTAGCTAAGTGTCCCATGCTTCCTTTTAGCTAAAACTCCAAGAGGGAGTAAAAGGAAGTCTGTTTAACTTTTCGGGCCCTTATTTCTAACCGTATTCTGTACCAAACATACTTAAGTATAAATCAAGATTTTTTCCCCTCAAAATGCTATTAGAAAAAGAAACTCAGTTTATGCTTAAGTCACATTGAGGAGGTGTAACACACTGAAGAGGAATTTATTATGCAAGAGTTTATTACGTACTTTACATGAGTGAGCAGCGCAATCTGCTGGTAGCCAACAACCACACATAAATGATCATTTAAGAGCAATGACCCATCATAACCAACTCAAAAGTTTGGGTTGATATTCCTAATAAGCCAAATATAGACAGCAGTCCTAATATCAAAACTACCTGTGAACTTCCCACCCTAACCCCTCCGCCTCCTCTTTTTGTCATTGTATAACTGGCATGTCAGGTACAGGGACCAATACAAAAGCATCACAGCCATACTGCTCCATATAGAGAGATTCACCTGGATTTTCTGGCTAAACGTGACAGATAAATATTAGATAAACAGGATGGCTGTAGTGTGCATAGTAGTGCACTACACTCCATTATAAATGTGCCCCAAAAGGAAGAGAAGTCTCTCCTATGGAGTCACAGAAAACAATTTAAAATAGTAATAGTTCTAACTTCTTTCTATAAAATTCAATTCCTCAAAATAAAAGCTTTTGCTGGATTTTTTGATGTCATGGCATCACTTCTTTGGACAATATCAGATATAGAACTAGGAAGAGATCACAGGTCAAAAGCATGCTGTTCACGGGAGTTCCTTTATTCCTGGAACAGGCAGGGGAAGCCGGGATTGCTTGGTATCCTAGCATGTACAGGTCAGCTTTCTGAAATAATGACTTGCCCGCTTTAAACATTGTCATAATGCAGTGTTCAACCCTGAATATTTTTTTAAGCCATGTGGGAAGAAATTCTAGGCAGGTGTCAGCCTCTGTACTGTGACCCAACTCATCAGTAACCACCCAGAAACAGCTTTGTGGTTTCTGATAAGTGCCAGATGTGGTGCGCCCGGCTAAAAGGGGCTGGGGAGAACACTGTAATGTACTTTTAAAATTCTAAAATTAGGGTTTTGGGTTGTGGTAGGAAACCAGAGGGGAAAAAATGCAAAACAGCAAGAAGCACTAGCCAATTCAGCACAGAAAAAAAAAAAAAAACAGTAGGGCTTATACCTGGACCTCAAGGGTTCAATTCTTACTACTATAGTACTATAGTAGCCATCGTGTTGTGTTGCAGTATGCACATGTTCTAACCCATTTTATAGCTGTGCCAGGTTCTTTCTGTCATAAGTGAAATTAGCAAATCCTGATACACTGCGGAATAGATTTTGACGTAGAAAATAAGGATCTGATGTCAGGACTGATTCTAAATGTGTTACTATTCATGTTATGTATTTATATATGGATGCAAATGTTTAATCATTAAAGTTTTCTCCTGCATCTGTTTGTTGTACTTGAATTCATAAATATTTTAACAAGGTATTTTTATACTAAGCGGAAATGGAGATGTGCTCCTCTATATCCGCCATGTTAAAGAAAGCTAGGTGTTAAAATATTTTATTTTATTTTAAACTTGAGAAAATTTCTCTGTGTCCTCAGAAGAGAGGCTTGATAAACGTTTTGTCCCCATGGATTCATGAAGGTAGTAATTTTATGAAAAGCTTGATTTAGGAGGTGATCTGATGAGGAAGTTCAACGAGACAATTAGATTTTGTGGCGTTTTGGGATGAGTATTACAGAATGATATAACAGCAATCAGAATTAGAAGCACACTATTCCTGTTTTTTCTGGTATGCTTTCTGCTTATGCTATGCTTAACTCTTTAATGTCACAATAAAAGCAAGTTGTATCCTTAAAAATGACAAAAGTCAGTTAAAAAAAAAAAAGTTTACTTTTTTGCTTTTTGTTTTATCCATTTTTTTTAACTGTGATTTTTTTCAGCCACTTAGCAATTACTTCCTGACTACAAATACTCCAGTGATAGCAGCATACAATTTATTCATTTGGGTTTTCTAATGGTGATAATAGTAGACTGTGTCTATGTAATGTGTGTTGAAACTTTTAGTTTCAATTGGAAAGCAGTGTGATATGGGAGCACAGCTAGGAGAAATAGCATTGTCACCCTCTGTTAGGAAATCCTAAGCAAAACCTCCATGGCAAGATCACCATGTATTATTTGTATTTACACTGGCAGATTTGAACATGAAAACTAATATTAACATTTTGAACCTTATAGGGCATTTTATGGCCAAAATTAGTGGACACTTGACCCCGACACCTCTGTGGGCTTGTTGGACATCCCAATTATTTTATTTTTAATATTACACAGTATTTATGTAGCTCCAACATATTACACATTGCTTTACAATGTCCATGGTCATATCACTAACTGTCCCTCAAAGGGGCTCACACACCAGCGTTATGCGTCATTAACATAGTCTAATGACGATTTTTTTTGAGGGAAAGCCGATTAACTTCACTGCATGTTTTTTGGAATGTGGGAGGAAACCGAAGTACCTAGAGGAAGCTCAAGCAGTCACCAGGAGAACATACAAACTCCTTGCAAAGGTGAGAATGCTAACAACTGAACCAACCATGCTGCCCATTGCAAAGCTATTCATATTTATACGAACAATACAAACCTCTGCAGATATATTAGACTTCACTCTTCTAGGAAGGCTTTCTACAAGAATTGGAGTGTGTCTGTAAGACCTATTGAGCCTCAAAAATTAGATACTTACGCTGGTCAGAAAGTCCTGACCTACAACTAGTGCCAACTCATCATCATGCCCTTTAGTAGGGCTGAGTTTGGGATTCATTGCACCACCCGAGTTCCTCCAGGACAAACTGGTCAAAGCATGTTAATAAAGATCTGGCTTTCCAGAGCGGTTACAGTCATGATGCAACAGAAAAACAGGCTCCCCCAAACTGTGACTACATACTGTGCAAGGGTACAATTGTCTGAAATGTAGTTGTATGTTGTAGCATCTCCAGTTCGCTTCAGTAAAAACCCTTGAATTTAATAATCTGGGTGGATGTCCCTGAATGTTTTTTTGTTATACTTGGTGTATACTTGGTGTATCAATTTTCTGTACTGTTCTCTTCTAATTGCTTGCCTATAACTCTGAATTTACCCAGTTTTACAACTCATTCATTACTTGCTAGATGAACATCTTCCTGCACATCAGCTGACACAAGTATTGCAAACCCAAACTTTCAAACATGGGAGCATGCTGCATATAACATATATATAGTGATACCTCGGCTCACGAGTGGCCCTGCTAACAAATTTTCAGGCTTTTTTCACGATTTTTTTCCCCACTGTTTATAGAACTTAGCTAACGAATATGGACTCAGCTAACGAATGTAAACAAAATTGAAGGAAGTAGGACACCCAATATTATGAAAAAAGTACAGTACTTCCTGTATACTGTATCAGAAAGTGAGAGGGATACATCGCTTTCACCTATATAGAGAAGGGTTTCCAGAGTGCCACAGAGAGAAACTCTACTCATACCAGTGTCCGTACGGTGTGCGCTCCGTACAAAGATTTTGGCTAATAAGTGTGATTCCAGAATAAATGATCCTTGTTAGCCGAGGTATCACTGTATAACATAGGGGGCCTGGAAAAGTACTAACCTGTTACGCATGATGTGTATGAAGTGAAACATACATGCATTTTCCTTTGTGGTGAATTTAAATACACCTGAATGTTATACGTACTAGTTGGGTTTATGCTATGTGATACAATGCCCAATGATCGCAGTATATTTATAGTGAGCCATTGGTACTTGCCAGTTTGGGGTGTGTAGCTGACATTGTTTATCTGTGAACTAGGGTTTACAGCAGTTTTCAATGTGCTGAATAATAGATAAGCTTGTCACACCCAACTATCCAAATAACTTGTCAAAAATCATACTGTAGCAGACCAGTCATTTTGTATTGCTCCTAATGTAGCTCTTCCTTGGAAATATAAAGATCCTTTTAGCATATGTAGGGGCACTTCAAACATGGCTTTTCTGCTTTAACAAACCTCTAACACTATGGGCTGTAATTCTTAAACATGGAATCTGACATTTCCTTAAACATTCCCAGGTGGGAATTCATTACCGCTGATAAAGAAAATTATAGTATGTTTTCTACTTAGATTCTATGTTCAGGTTCTTTAAATAATACACGTTTGCTTGCTAGAATGAATCGTACAAGAGAATGTTATAAGGACAAATTGCCATTCTCCAGGTCCTTGGAATGTCTTGTTGATGACCATGAGGATAGTTTGGTCTTCTTGGTGAGGCATTGTTGGAATGTCTTGTTGGTGACCATGAGGATAGTTTGGTCTTCTTGGTGAGGCATTGTTGGAATGTCTTGTTGGTGACCATGAGGATAGTTTGGTCTTCTTGGTGAGGCATTGTTGGAATGTCTTGTTGGTGACCATGAGGATAGTTTGGTCTTCTTGGTGAGGCATTGTTGGAATGTCTTGTTGGTGACCATGAGGATAGTTTGGTCTTCTTGGTGAGGCATTGTGGGGCTCTGAAGTACAGTCAGTTGATAAGTTGTTCCATGATAACCAGAACTTGTGTCTCTTGTCTGGGAGCTTCTGGATGGCAATTTTAGCTTAAAAAAACCTTCAATATGACTGTCATCTGTCGTAGACTGTCCTCTACAACCTGCAATGAGGGTCTCTACGTGTGTATCTTTTGCCTTTCTATCTCTACTCTTTTACTTTGTAACATTCTCATCTAAATAAACTTTCAAAACTTTCACCATGAGCAGAGGATTTTGTTTTCCTTATTGCTGGCATTGGAACACACAGGTGGACCTGAAGGAAGTTTTCTACGAGGGAATGTTTGATTCTCTATTTGATTGCCTGTCCTAAAAACTTGGATTGGTATCCTGTACTATACTTCAAATGGGTTCAGTCACATGACATTTCCCTAGACTGTCTGGTGGTTTTAATTGATGAATACCCTATATTTTCTGTGAAAATCACAGAAACATATTTCTGCTTTTGAAGAGACTGAACGCACTTTGTAAAATAACAGGTTGGGGAGATTTAGATGACCCAGTTTGTGATTTTTTGGAAATTGCTCTGCAGCTTTTTAATTGACATTCATTTCAGGGAGTTACTGATGCCTGGATTGTATCCTGTTCTACCACCTGCTTCTTGTCACTGAGCCGTGAGAAGAAAATCTGCAATTTTCTAATCTCCCTTTCTGATCCATTTCAAGTGTGCTCACTGATTGACAATTGTATGGGCCGCAGCGTCTAATTTCAGAGCTGCCAGTATATTGTTGCTCTGTAAAGTGAGGTTTCAAATGAGTTCTCTGTGTTATTGTATGTTTTTCAATGTCAATGTCAAGTCATTAAAACTATTACATAAGAAACACTGGTAATTAACTTGAAATGCTCAGTGATATTGGTAAATGACATACCTTATATGTAAAGGTAAAAGCAAAAGTGTCTCTTTTGTTCATAAAGCTTCCAGAACTGGTTTGTTAAAGGATAACCTTTTGTTGTTACAGGAGCTTTACACTTTATTGCAGATTTCCAGTGTCACCAGCAGTAGATATTGGCTTTCTTCAGATGCAGAAACAAATATTGTCTAAGACCTTGTTCCCATTTTAAAGAAAGTTCTACATCTGTTGGAGTATATTGAACGGCAACACACAGCACCTGTAAGGCTTCCCGGTGTGATACTCACCCCCTTCTTTACACTGAATAGGGCAGCACAACATATAGGCGTAAACATAAGACACTCAATGTCTGATATTCTGGTGTATCACATACTATGTGAAGCGCAGTCAACTACATTGCCTTACACATAGTAGTAACAAGGCCTAAGAGTTAATAGGCTTATTGATACAAATGTATATAGAGTATGTGGTGCTTTTAGGACAAAGTTCTCAGGCTTACCTTGCTGATGATAATTGATGTTCAATTAAATCCACTGTACTCACCTGTTCTCGTTCTTTCATAGGGCTGTGCCATTTTCTTCTTTCTTCACTTCCTGTAGACGATCTTTGGCAATCTTGGTTTGCTCTGCCAGAATGACGTTCAGTTATTCCCGACACACATAGTGCAAGGTGCGATTGTACCCTGGCAACCAAAGCTTTATGACCGAAACCTAGAGCGATCAGGCAGGTAGGAGGATTATTGCAGAAGGGACATCACCTGTCCCTTTCTGCAGCAATGGCTTGGCTGGTTGTGGATTCTTAAAAGTTAAACTTTGGTTCCCCTTTCAAGCAGAAGTAATCTTTGAGCAAATGGTGTTTGGGTAGTCAAGGCCAGTGATAAATCAGGAAGGAGAAATAGGCAGTGGCCTACAATAGGCAGTGGCATACAAATGACTAGGCACAAAGCCAAATTTATGTTGATCAATTGGTGACCTCACAAAATTTTAATGTTGTACCGGACTGAACTGATGGGCAAACCGAAAAGGTGCACCCCTATATTGCAGCCATTATCAGGGACATTTATATGATGAATGCTGGCCTTTTCGGAGCAGTTAGTATGGATTAAACAATGAGGCCCATTCAAGATAGTAAGCTACTACCCACACGAAAGGCACGCAGTGCATTACTGTGCAGCCATTAAAATGTGTTAACCCCGGTTGGCCATGGCTGCAAGCTCCTACCCAATATAAACTTCCTGGGGTTTATGCTTGCTATGGTGGCACCCTAACCCACCACATGGTATTTGTGTGGGCAGGCACTAAAATAAAGATTTCTGGGTGGTTGTTAAAACGCAAATCTGTGAATCATTCAGTAAGAAAACACACATCTTGTTAATGGAAATAAGTGCATGATAACTGCAGTGCTTTTTAAATTATTCGTTGAAAGCCGATTAATCTGAATTTATTTAGATAATCTCAAATGTATCCACTTTTCAGAAGTGACAAATTACAAAAATACATAGAAATGCCTGTCCGATCCGAGGTATATTGATCTCCTCTTCTCCAGGAGGAAAACTGTGATTAGTTTTAGTTTCTTTTCTTCTGAAGACATTGAGAAAGCTTTTAAAACCTGATGTGACAATGGTTCTCTGAAAAATCTATCATGCCCAATCATGTGGATAATGCAATATCTCCTGTGCTTGGCAGGCTGAATCACAGAGGTGTTAACTATTCAATATCATGGGGCTGCAGAGTCAGCACAACCAACAATCTTTTTTTGCTTTTAGTTTTTGTTTTTAATTTTTTTTTTGGCAGTGACATACATTCACAGTAAAATCTGGAAGTAAAACAAATATTTCTGTAACCTCTGAATCATCATAATCTGCAATGGGATACTTTACCAGTGAACAGAGCAGTGTCTGGATATATGAGTTTCTTTTGCTTTGAAATGACAAATTTCATTGCTTAGCCGAGCACAGATATAGAGGAAGTAATCGATCCAGAGGGGCTACTGAGGAGCTCAGTGTGACAGGCCAAGCAGTGATTAATAGACAGCTTTCAGGTGTTTCTCAATTCCCACTATCATTTTATTTTCCCAGTTGGAGCTTGTACATTCTTATTCTGCAGAGTTGCATTACACAAAAACAGTCTGGAAGACGGGGACATCATTTGTGAGCCTAAAATCTTTGTTTAACACCACAAAGAACACATCGACAATGATATGCACAAAAAGATTGAATTTCTGCTTCCTAAAAACAGAATTCAATTTAACGGTAACAGATGTGTTGATTGTCAGAAAGACTTCCTGTCCATTTAATGTATGTCAGGCAGTATAGAAAGAGGATTCTCTAAGGGAAGGAAATTCTCCCCAACGCAATGTACTGTCTGACGTCCATTAAGTGAGCGGGAATAAAGGGTTTCAGGTACACACTTAGAACACAGATGTTACCTACCCACAGGTGGACAAAAATATATCTTCCTTTATTCTCTTCATATCTCTATTCCGAGAGCAGAAAAATACTTGTTCTTCAGTTATAAGGGAGTAGATGACTCTGTGATCTTCTTTCCAAATGACAGTGGTGGTGGTTGGTGATTGGCTTCTCAGGGACCATGCACGGTATTATATGGATAGGACGAGAGACCTTGTGCAAGTGCTACGTCAGGAACTGGAACTTCAAAAGAGCTTTCTAAAACCTAAGGGGTGTATTTAAAGGAAGGCAAGTATGTTCAGCAGGTGCAACCACTGGGCAGAGTATGAGTTCCCCATAAAGCCCAACACCAGGGAAAACTTTTTTTTTAATAGTTTTTGATAAAACAGGGAAGGGTCCTGGAGTTCCATTTAAACCAACATAATGATTTGGGAACATAGAGATTTTTTCCTAAGGTAACAGAGAATAATTTAAGGATTTAAATGTTCATGTTGTCTGTGCCCAAAAAAAAATTTTTTTTTGTAAAATTTTTTGTAAAATTTTTTATTCGAATAGGTGCCAATTAGCTTCTCTTCCTTCTATACGATGCCTGTCAATTGTTAGGGAAGTGGATGTAACTGCTTCTTGTGTACACACAGAGTATTAGAATCCTGAAAGAGGTGCTTAACCATCATTACTCTATTTTTTACATTTTATTGCTTCCCCTGTCCTTATTGACATTTAGGTTGCTATACTGCCTGACACCCATTAAACAGACTGGAAGTTGGCCAGCTATAATTTCATGGATATCTATCTTGTCTATCAAAAGCACATGTAACAGGTTGACAACATAGAGCATTTGGGAGAATGGGACAGAGCATTGTCCCCCCATATGTTCAAACATTAACCTTCATGCTAGGATCCACTAGGTTTTTCAATAAAAATGTAAAATAAAAATATTAAAAAGTATTTTTTAAGTAAAATATCATGTACTTCATTGCTTAGCCAAGCACAGATATAGAGGAAGTTATCAATCCAGAGGGTCTGCAGAGGAGGCCAAGCAGTGAACATTAGATAGCTCTCAGGTGTTTAAAACATGATATTGAAATGAATGGCTTTATATTGACCATAATTAGTGTTGTTTTATACCTGTGCCGAGTTCCTCTTCCTGAATACGATCTTCAGTCATCTTGAGGGGCTGGACCGAAATAGCATAACTTCCGTTCAAGAGTTTAATCATTCCGGCACATGGGAGGGCAACTGGGTATCATCGGGGATCCTTAGCGAAACAAATGAAAGTTCAAAATGGGATTATAGTTTAATATCAAAGTTTAAGGTGGCAGATGGCTCAGTGGTTGGCACTTTCACCTGTGCAGTTCTGGGTCTTGGCCCAGGCTCTGTCTACAAGGAGTTTGAATGTTCCTTTCTTCCGGAACTCCAGCTTCGCCCACACCTCCAACAAAAACATGCAGTTAAGTTAATTGGCTCCCTAGAAACTGTCCTTGGTATGTGTGGAAAATAAGCAGCACAACCACAGTGCTGTGTGAGCTGCCAACTGCTGGGCACAATATGGACATGTGAGGATAATAAAAATAAAGAATGAAACTAATCAAATAAAAAATATTATAATATATAGGTTTTGTACACATTTAAGGGTAGAAACCTACATTTGTTTCTTCTACTTTGGCATTGTATATTACACACTGCATAATACGTTGCTGCTTTTTGAATAAAAGATGACCGTAATAATAATATATAACTATAAAAGCTGTTCACAGCCCATATTTACTGGTAATGCCCCTGCGCATAAGGAAATCAATTTACTGTTAAGTACAATGGAAAGATAAGCTGCATAGCGCTAAGATGATAGTAAAAACGAATGGGACTTTTTATTAATAATATATTAAGGCTATCAAATAAAAGGATGCCCAGACCATTGAAATGTAACTAGGTCATTTACAAAGCATCTATTAGCTCTTCTGTGGCCTTGCCGCATACTCAGTGGAGCCTTCATTGCCTTCTCCTGTGTCATGCTTTAGTATCCCTGACCGTCTGGCCAGTGAATAATGCTGTGATAAAACACTCAGTAGTTGATATTGGTGTAAGCCCTTTTTTGCTTGAACAAACAGAATTAGTCATGTTTGATGCCTCCTCAATCTTTAAAGCAGGCTCGAGTAAATAATATGCCAGAAGTGTTTAGACTTCAGCGTGTCTAGCATGTTGTTGCTCTTATTTGCAGTGAGGCCTTTTTCAGATAAAACCCAGTATGTCACCTTTTTGTGAAATTCATTTTAAACTTTTATAAACCGGGATTTTTGTGTTCATAAAATGTTGACTTTTAGCAGATATTATTTTTTGGACATGTAGGTGCCATGGAGGTACAGCTATCTGGCTTTTTGCTTTCTAGGACGACACATAACAGATGATTTCCTATGCAGATTCAGATGAGGATAGTCTGAAATAATAGAATTAGTAAAATAATCCAATTTGTGCTGGAATGAGTGCATGGTCATCATCATGATAAACCTCAAGATTGCTTTTGCTGCAGCTTTCCAGTGAAGTAGTGTTAAATCTACATATTAGTAATTTTTTTTATTATATATGAATAGGCAAGTGATCATTTTATTCTACTTGTATACTCTTTGTAAGATAATTTTTATATATGACATAGGCAAGTACATGTAAGAGCAAAGTCATTGTACCTGGTATGGGCGTAGCTTAGATAGAACAGGAATGGCAACAACAAGAGCCACTCAAGTGTTCTGCACTGTTAATACATTGTGTTCTCCCCAGCCCCTTTTACCCGGCCACCACCACCCAGCTGTTTTTGGATAGTTATTGAAAATTTTGGTTATAATACAGAAGTTGCCCCCCGCCTACAACTTCTTCCCACTCAACTTTCAATAAACATTTCTCGTGAGAACACTGTACTATGTTAACAAGTAACAATAGGAGAAGTGACAAACGGATAATCTCATAATTTTGCTGTTTCTTTACTGCCCAATCTCATGCTTGGAAAGGAGACAAGACCTAGGCCCATCTGTTAACTTAAAATTAAAAAAAAAAAAAAAACAGGTCTTTAAGATTTCTATGCTGCCTGACAGCTGTGTAACTTTTAGAAAATAGTTCATTAAAATTCCACAGTGGTTAAACAGCTCACATGTGGGTATTTCATATGTGTGTTAACCACCTATCCAAGTCTGCCTTTAGGCAGCGGATGCTGCTCACATGTTCTAACATACAAATGACCACCATAGAAACATTGACAAATGTGTACATAAATACTGTCATGAACATATAGAACAGAACAATAGAGAACAGCTTGCCCTGCCACTGATGTTTTATTTGTTTCAGAGCGTTCGTCAAATGGGCAATCTGCAGCTACATTATGTGTGAGCCTTGCTTTCGTTATTACTGCATAAACAAAACATCCATTTACACAATTTCGCATCCACAGCTCCATTTGTCAAGTAAATAAATATTACTTTTGTAACTGAATAAAACGCGTACCTGCCACTTTGCTCTAATTGTAATTTTCGGTTCGGTCACTCTGCACCCGACTGTTATCTCACAGAAGAATAACGCTATGTCTCATCTCAATGCAGGAGCAAACTCTGGCTCTCCGGAAAGAGGGGATTGGTGTCGTGTTGGATTCTGAACTGCCTCATCTCATTGGCATTGATGACGATCTTCTAAGCACCGGCATTATATTGTATCACTTGAAGGTAAAACTTGTGTCTTTTCTCCTCACTATGCTGTCACTTTTTTAATCTCTACGAATTGCACACCAGCTGATCTCACTTTAATCTACATGCCATGGTCAATAAATGTCAAGGTGTAGGCTCAGTCTTCTGTGAGTATATTGATGCAAATGCCTCATAAAGGAAAGTTGAGGAATATATTCTTCTTGAAATGTCGAGTTTTGGAATAAACATCCAGATATTTATGAATGTCTTTTTTAAAGGGCCCATCCACCCTGAATTTGTTGTTAAAGTTATCCTGAGTTCTGTTTTTTCTTTTAAACCTTTTAATATTAATATTATTATAATGTATTTATAGAGTGCAAACATATTATGCAGCTCTCTACATTAAATAGGGAACCTTAGACCGGTGCTTCTCAACTAGGGTTCCTCCAGAGGTTTCTAGGAGTTTCCTGAGCAATAAATAATTTATACCTCTTGGGTCACTGTAGGTAAAACCAATAATTTTTTCGGCCATCTATAAGGTTGACATCCTTCCAACACTACCACACTAATGCACTGTGAGCTGTCATTCTAGTAACTATACTAGGGGTTCCCTGAAGACCTGAAAATTATTTCAGACTTTCCCCCACACAAAAAAAATGTCGGGAAACACTGCCTTAGACATATAAAGCATACATCTTAACATGTCTGCATGTATTTTCACCAGCCTTTAGCCCTGAACCTGAAGTAGCTGCTTTTGTCTTTTCTCAATGCACACCAGTGGTGGTCCCATCATTGTGATTGATTGCTTGCTGATTCGATAACATGGGAGTAGATAGGGTTGAGTATAACCTTATTTGATGTTATGGCCTTTTTTTTTATTGTACATTACACAGGATATATTTGGAACCAGGTTAGCCATTGCAGTTGCTATGGTCCTAGAACAGCCAACAATTTTGTGTGATGTCAGTTATATAGAGGACCTACTCTCTCCCATCAGCCCTAGCTGGCAGGAGGACTGGGTGCTTCTCCACACAACTTTGCAAGTCAGTGTCTTTCCACAGGGCATTCTTTGCTCTATAGAAAAGTATGACCAGGACAATATTTTTACACAACAGAAAACTACATAATTGGCATGCTTTCCAATCCACGGTTTCAAAAAGAGGGAAGCACAGGGGTGAAATCTATTTTTTGCTTTGTAATTGTGTTCCTAGGCTGAAATTTAAAATATGGGTTTTTTAGCAGTAGGATTAAGACTTGAGTGATAGAGCAAAAGTGGAAATTCCATTTGAAGGCAGGAAACCTCACCCACACATTTAAATACATGGTTACTCCTTTAAATATATGAAGATCTTCAGTGCACGATTGATTATACTAAAGATTGAATGGATTCTTGAAGAAGGCCTCAAACGTACTAGCTGTTGATAAATCTAAACAAGATTGCGATAGATCAGCCTTTTATGATCTTTTTAACACAGGAACCTTTAAAATAAAGTTCAGGCCTTCAGGGTACTCCTATAGTTACTATTTCCACAGCTCATAGGACATTTGGGTAGTGGACTGGGGGAAGAATGCCTTGTGCATTGCTGGTGGGAAAAATGTCACCCTTACAAATCGCCAAAAAAAATCATTGGTGTCTCTTAAACTGATCCAAGAGGCACCAATTTCACATTGATCAAGGAACCTTAGCAACCTCTGGAGGAACCCTGGCTGAGAAACACTGTATATGATTGTAATTGTGACCAGAGACTGTATTATCAGATTGTTACAGGTCATATAGTCAGATTAATTCCCAAAGGTTTCTCTGTCCAGGAGCATCCAACAATAACTAGAATATTGATTTAGAATGAACTGACCCTTAACAGACTGCTTATTTAATAGTGAGACCTTACATTGATTCTTTAAACAATTATATTTACTTTAAATACATTTTAGCTTGTATGTGATTCTAAAAGTAAATTCTATATGCAAGTTCTGAAATTTGTATATTCTTTCTATAATAGCTGTACTATAAACTGTTAAGTATAGGGAAGGTTAGTGCCACTTATTAATATAGATAAGAATTCTTGCAGCATTCTTCATAACAATGTGCATCCTTATCTGAAGCTTGACGTGCGGGCGCATTTAGCTTGAGGTGCGATCTTAATGATCAGAAAACTCTCAGCTCTTTGTTAGTGAAGGCAGAAATATGAAGATGCACTTACTGTGCAATAGCAATGTATTGCTGCAGGGCAATCGATGGGAAATGCCTTATTTCACAAATGTATGCTGAATAAGACACACTTTTCAGCAGCACGGTGCATAGCTTCAGGATGTCTATTTCAATATCAGTAGTGTATTTTTGTGACAGTTTTCCGTTAAAGTGGATGTGCCATATGTAAATGTATTGCTCATTTGGAGAAGGGATCCAAAGGAAATATATATATTTATGGTCATTTAGAAGCATGCCAGAATTACTGTTTCACAGTAGTTTTAGTGTCTAAGTGACTAGCAATCTCTTGCCTTGAAGCACCAAATTAGAATCTTGATCAGAGCATTGTCTGCATGGAGTCTGTATGTTCTTCCTGTGTTTGTTGGATTTGCTCTGGGTATTTTGGTTTCCTACCACATTGTAAAAACATACTGGTAACTTAGTTAGCCCCCCTCCCCCGAAAAAATTAGTTTTAAGCCACATACACTCCTAATAACTGTTGGTGAACCATATTGGGGGACTGCTGTACACATGCTAGTTTTTTGGCCGAGACCAAGGATCTTGATCAAGACAATACTCTAGTTTGTGCATGTAGCTTTCAGTTCTGCTAGGGACAATAGAATGACATATTTTAGATTGTGAGCTCTTCTGTATATTATTCTTCCTGACGTGCAGACTATAATAAATTTGCAGTTATACTAACAAAGTGCTTATATAAAAATCAGATTGTTCCAATGCCTCCAATTCTGTTCAAAACAAATCAAAACATGTCCAAATGTGAATCACAACCCAACTCAACTTTTCTGCATAGTCTTTTTGCATACACCAAGCACACTGTAAATAAAATCATGGAGCTGTCAACATATCCTATAAGCAATCCCTAATAAATATAACCTTACCTCTATATTCCAGCTGTAATTAGTAAACTACTAAATGAGGAATATGACACTTGTTGGTGTTTTCTACCTATTGCATGTACCTATACCAGTTCAGAGGGTTGTTTACACAATAAACTTCAATTACTGACAAATTCGAAGCAAGTAGAATTGAGGTAAGCAATATAAAAGCAAGGTCAAAAAATGAAACAAGGGAAGTAAAATCATCAGATGGAATATGGTTCCAGTGCCCCCAATCCTGTTCAGAACAGATCGAAACATGTCGAATTGTAAATCACAACCCATCTGCAGGTTATAAGATACTGTAATAATGCATAATAGAACAGCCAAATGTTGTATAGTAAGATATATGTATAGAAAAAGCAATGCCCCAATAGTAGATAATCAAATCACTGTGTGATAATGCAGCTGCCCAATATACAATCAGGATATCTGTCTCTCTTGCCCCATGTTTTTTTATTGGCAGAGTATGGCTTATATTGTCACATATGATATAACTGAAATTCAATCACAGAGAATACTTGGCAATCGCAGCCCTCACATATTACCTTGTTTTATGGAATTGCAAAGAATGCAAACCCAGATACTTATGCCGTGTGCGTTCAAACAATAAGCACTCCTGCATATTTTTTAGTGCTTTTCCTAGTTTGCTAAACAGTTCACTTCACTCCTTGCCCAAGCGGAGCTAACACTAAAATATCTTGGCCTAGGTGACAACATTACAAATATGATTTAAGGTTATTTTTTGGTTAAATACATACATACTAAAGTATGTGGTATAATAGTTCAAAAAGGTCTCAAATCCCAGTATTTTGTTATGTGACTTGATAAATACCTCTTTCTGCAAAGAGATCCAGCAGAATTACGAGGATACAAAAAATCTAATACAAATCTAATACAAAAAATTAGCCCTGACAACACAGCAATTTTGCGGATAGAGTGGAGTCAACCCTTCCCGGTTTTGTTTTTTTTTGCTAAATAGCTCAGTTACCCTCAGATCTCTACACATAAGGCTATTCATTCTGTAGTCCAAGATAACTTGTAGGACACTTAAACAAAATGCTTCTAAGAGTATATTAAACAGACTGAAATAAAACTAACAAGACACACATTGTAAAGGATCATATACACTTTATTCAAGTATTATTAAACTGTTATAAACATCTTGTGATTACGTCTTCTATATACTCCTAAAGAAGCCAAAGGGTGAAACCCGTTGGGTCACAAGACGTTTATAACTGTTTAATATGCTACACAATATAGAGAAGTTTATTGTCTCGCTTAAAAGTCCACTTCCCATTGTATGTTTAATGAGCTTTGGACAAAGCTTTCATTGATGTATATTTATGTTATAAAGCAATAATACAATTTAATTATTGATCCAAAAAAGTTCCCTGTTTTCTCTTTCCCCTTATGTTCACTTTTATTATACATTGGGGGGTTGGCAACCTAAAATACTTCTAGAGATTAGGGGAGGCTCCTACATGTTTACAAAAGGTCCAAGGTGTACAGGTTACTTGGTACAAGATGGTCCTTTCCATTCATCATGCCAACTACAATGGGTCTCTGTGCCAAATATGCACTGCATTTGTGCAGAAAAATACACGTCTGGCAAACACACCAGATCAGACTTGGCATGTTTGCTGATTTGTACAATGATCATTTTAATTTTTAATTGATACCATCCCTGAGTAATTACTTAAAACCATTATATTTTATTGTACTGCCTTCATTAAAGAATACAATTTTACAGCCAATACTATTAAAATTTGTATTTTTCAGGAGGGCCGTACATATGTTGGAAGAGAAGATGCTGCTTCAGAACAAGACATTGGTAATACATAAAACCTAATGTATTTTTACTTTATTACAAACAGCATTTATAATCTATTTTAGATTCCTGATAGTAATTTAATGAATGGGTCACTCCATACCATGCTGCAAGGACAAACTAAAACTAGCCAGTGGACTCCGAGTAACCAATTTCAGTAAAGAAGAAGAAGTCTGTACAACTATGACTTATGGTAAAGTGATAATTTTTGTTCTAAGTGAGCAAACTACTGAATCCAAATCTCTAAACCTAAACCTAAACCTAGAAAACTACTTTTCCTGAAAGGAAAGATCCTTTTTAGTGCTTTGCCCCATTGTTAAAGATCCTGCAAACTCATTCTTTGTCTGGCTGCCATTTTGGTGCATAGGTAGGTTCAGTGTCTGCACACTGGTCTGATGGGGTTCAGTGCTATCACTTTGTGGCTCAGTGATGTTCATCATTAGTATTCCTTGTATGTTCCAGCAGCACTCTTGTGGCAGGACAAGAAATCATTTCCTCCCTCTGAAACAACATATGCAGGCAAAATGTAAAAATTTCCTAAACTGAAAGACAGACTGAATTTTTACCACTTGGCTACATTATGTAAAATTATTGGTATAGCCAGAAGACTATATTATCTTTATGGTATATATGAGACTCAATGCTGATTATGTAAAGATTGTGTTGGGACAAATGACAGGAACATGTATTGCTTTCTAAAATTTTGCCCTCTCTTCCTAATTAAAAGCTGTAAAATGTTTTCAAATCTGTTATATTAAAGAAAAATAAACACACATAATCTTCTATGCTGTGGGATGCTAAAAGATAACCAAAAATTAAAAGTTACCCTTCTCTCTTTGAATTAGTAAATCCATTGTAATTATAATCATTTTTTTCAAAGTTCTGCACGGACTCGATTTGGAAAGTGAACATTGTATCTTTGAAAATCTCAACGGCACAGTAACCTTAATACCACTGAATGAAGCACAGTGCTCTGTAAATGGAATCCAAATTGTAGAACCTTCTCAGCTAAACCAAGGTAAAACACAAGTAGTCTTCTATTGTTGACAAACTTTGTTTTTTTTTTCTGTTTTTTTTAGGTGAAGCTCTAACTAAAGTAATATTTTTGCTATGTGCAAGTTACCATAAGTAAAGGTCATTTTACAAACCATTGATAAGTTAATAAATTCTATGATGTAGTGAATCAACCCCAATTTGTAGACATAGAATCTGGTAATTAATTAGTTTGAGATGATTGCATTTAACCTAAATATCAGACAAATATAAGATGCATCATTTCATTCAACGGTGTATAAAATATACCTTACCTGCTTGATCACATTTTTTTATGCACTCCTCCCCTTGTCCCATCATGGGTGCTGCCATTTTCTTCTTCATTTTTTCCTTGTTTCAATCTTTGCCCAGTTCAAAGTTTATTCAGTCCCAACCAGCACGAGGAGTTCTGGGATGTGCCAGGTCTCCTGACATCATGTGCATCCTGTTTCTTATTCAGAAGACTGTAAATCAGGCAGGTAAGTATCTTTTACTGAAGAAGGGACATTGTGGCTGGCCCTTTCTGCAAAAAAGACCTGCCTGATCATAAATTGTCAAAGCAGAACAATTAAAATAGTTTCTAAACATCTTTATTTTAGCTGTGTGCGTTAACTGATTGACTTTTTTTTTTAACTTTAAAAAGCTTGCAATTCCTCCTTCTATCATTGTAGTTTAGAGAAAAACTGTAGAATTTTTTTGCTCAGTTTTGTGTTTAAAACACAACACAAAACAAAACAAAACATGTATACATCTTTAACATGTATACAATAAACCCTTAAGCTGTGCTCACACTGGCCATGAGATTGTGGTATATTTACTGCTTCCTCATGCCAGTGAACCTCTGCCTTTCGGGAGGAGCTTCATGTAGTTCAAGATAGCAGCTCCATGGGGAGTGAATAGGAGCGGCAGTAAAGGGTACTAATATTGCTCACTGCTTCTAAAGCTACGTACACACTTCCAATTATTATCGTTGGAAAACGAACGATGAACGATCCTGCACGATATCTACGAACGATCGTATAGCACCGATCCTGCACATAGAGATAACGACACGATCGTTCGTAGATATTGTATACACAATAGATACGATCGTTTGAGCGATAGAGGACCTATGTGCACGACAGGAAAGTGAACGAGCGTTCGTTCATTACGCATGCTCAGCTCATGGACGATCAACGAACGACCGTACACACGAACGATGTTTAACGATCGTCGCCCAATCCGATCCGCCGGTCCGGTCGTTCGTTTCCAACAACTTTCCTCGTTCGTCGGCGTCGTTGGTTACTTTTTTACGAACGATTTTTTGCCCAATCGATCGTTCGTCGTTCGATTGGAACGATAAAAATTGGAAGTGTGTACGCACCTTTAGTTGTCAAATGCTTATATCGGTAGAACCAGTGCTGCAGTATGAGTGGCTAACTGGATGGCAAAGTGCCAGTCGCTCGGGATCACTTGATCCCAAACAAGGTCTCGACCTACCCGTAGTAATATATAGAAGTGTATATATAGAAGAGCATTTTTGTCATTCCTATAAGAAACCCCTGCACTAGTTCCCCTATTTGACTCCACCTGCAGAAAATAAATCCAGTGATTTATGTATTCAGTTTGTGTTTGTATAATCTTATATCCTGCTATTCTTTCTGTCTACAGCACTCTGAATATAAGGAAGCATAGCCTAGATCTCCACCTGTTAGCTACCAGTATTAAATATAAATATTCATTCATATTCCACTTTTCAAAATATACCGACCGGACTAAAAAAAAAAAAAAACATAATAATAAATAATAAAAAGCTCTATTCATTTTTTTATTGGAGTTTTACAGAATTGTGCTGGCAATATTCAATATGATCTGTAGTAAGAACTTAGAGATGCCTCTGTAAGATGATCTCTTGTGAAGCATGAATATTTTAAAGAGTTGTCTTAGTATAGTTTTATTTTAATCTTTTCGTCTATAAAATGTATTTAAATTGTACAATTTAAATACCAAAACAAGTATTATAATTTTGATGATTTACATATACATTTATATTCTTTAACATTTTTTTTCTAGGATAAGATGTAGATAGTTCATTGTTTTCACTGCATAATTTTATAGTTTCAAACCAGAGCTGAGGGTTTTGATTTCCTTCTTCCACCTTTGTTGAATTAGATACACTGTTAATGACAGGTACTGCACGGTAAGGCTGCGGTCCACGCTTGTCTTCACACTGCCGACTTCTCCACTGCATTCATTATTCATGCCTCGGTGACTTTTAAACTTGCTGCTTGTCAAAGGGTTTTACCGTAGTTCCATAGTCTAGAGAATGGAGTACATCTTCATCTCTAGAGCCACAAACCCCTATATTCATCTTGTTATAGAACACTGGTAATGAAGATTAGGCTTTACTACTTAGATATAGTTGATGATCCTTGTTATGTATACATTTTTAAAAATGTTAAAAATTATGCCAAGGAAAATATAGATGAATGTTTGTAGTTGGGGTAAACCAATAAAAAAATACTAGTAGCTACTTTTTACAATTCTTTTTTTGTATAGTAGATAATAAAATCCTACAAATTCCAGACATGTTACTTATAAAGTAGAGAAGATGCTTAAATATTTATGCCAAGTCTAGGACCCATTGTACCTGTTCCTAGAAAAAACCTGGGCACAAAGGTAGAATCTACAATTGTCCTGTTAATCCTTCTTTCAATACCTGGTCACTGACATGGAACAAGCCCATATGTATCAGATACTGGGACATATAATATTCCTATGTTTATTTGGAGTCAGTGACTGTGTTGTAAATGGTGATTTCTCCGGACTTTCAAACTGTATAAGGGACAATCTAGATTTTGTGAAGTAAAGTAAACTTTTTGGAATTCAGTAAATTTTTACAAGCAAATAAAATAATTTGATGAAAACATCAGATCAGAGCCTTACCACTGGAAATTAAAAAAATTACTATATAATATTTAAAATGTGTACACTAGTTTGTTTCTATCATGGGCATGCTCGTCAGTTTGTAAGTTCCAGAATGGATACTAATAAACCATCCCTGTGCAAGCAACTACTTTTCCCAATGTCAGTGATATATTAATTATCACCTAGTTCCCACAGGATTAAAAAAAAAAAAAAATGTATGGGGAAGTATTAGGGTAAAAATGGAGGGAATAAAGGGCAGGTGAGCAGGAAAAAATGTAGGCGTATTGATTATAAATGGGCAGCATTGTGGCTCAGAGGTTAGCACTCCAATCTTTGCAGCGCTAGGTTCCAAGTTCGAATTTCAGCCAAGACACTATCTACACGTTACCCTCATGTTTGTGTTGGTTTCCTGCGGGTACTCAATTTTCCTCCCACATTCCAAAAAAATGCAGTGAGGTTAATTGGCTTTACCCCATATTGACCTTAGACTGTATTATTAGACATATGACTTTGGTAGGGACAGCTAGTGACATGACTATGGACTTTGTAAAGCGCTGCGCTGCATAGGTGCTATATAAATACTGTGTGATAATAAATTTTAACTACATGATCAGTTGCTTGCTATTGGTGAGATTTTTTTTTTTTTAGTAGTTATTAGTTTTTTATTGCTCTGCTTATTAAATTAAAAAGAACGCCTGCATGTAAATGAGAACAAAATACCTTGCAAGTGAAATGAGCTATAGTTCATAACACAACCATTATGCTTAACCTTCCGCCTAGTACATCACTTCACCATCTGTTTTGTTATTATTATGAACACACATTTCTCAGACTGCTGAACTGATCAAAGTTACGTGAAATTATTAAACTGTGTGTAGTGCTTTTCACTGAATGAGCTAATGAATAGCTCTAGAAAATTTCATGGAAGGTTAATATTCGGGTTACTTTCCCGCTGTTGGGACATCTTTAATTGTTTTAGTCCAATAGCAGTCAGAAATTAATTCGTAATGCTGATAGTATCCCCTGCAGTATTTTTGTTTATCTTTTTAAAATGACATGAACCACTTTGTTGGAGTAATGAAAAATGAAGGTAGTGTAAGTGCTCCTCATTTGGCTTTGAGATGCATGGGTGATAGAAGACTTATAGGAACTGAGGCAGAAAGATTCATGATTTGAAAGGTCAACAAGTTTGTCTGAACGTAGAAGTAAGCTACGATGATTTTTCTACAGGGGTGAAAAAATAAACACTTCTTTAGTTCCAATTATAGCTGTCTTTTCTTAGAACTTGTGCAGGAGTTTTAATATATTGTACGTCGTCACTATATAACATTGGGCAAGTTGTAGGATGAAAGATCACAAGAATTAGCCTTAAACCTACTGGTTGTTACTTGGAACTGCAGCTCATATCTCTGCAGTGCACACCTGCCCTTATTAGTGGGCTTTAAAGTAAGACCACAGCTTCCGTCTTAATAATAGATTTGTCTGTTTGCCCTGCATGGAGGTGTGTTTATCTGACAGTTAAAGGATTTTTCCTGTAAATTGTTGGGACTGCATGTGTACTCTGTTTATCTGTCCTTCTCATGCTGATTGGTCTGATATTTTTGTTTTCACTTGTCATTGCTTTTTTTAACTGTCTAAAATGTGGATTCATTCTGTGGCTGACTTGAATATTTGCTGATCATGCTATGGTCTGTCTTTTGCACTGACTATTTATTTGGGCCTGATTAAACAAAGTTCTCTGAGATGGTAGAAGATAGACTATCATGGGAGAACCTGGGTGATCCAGATAACTTGGAATGATCTGGTCCAGGATTGAAAACATTTGCCAACTAATAGCAATGAAAAGTAGTGAGAAATTCCACAGTGTCATGTAGTTTTGTGTCCCAATAAAATTGCTGTTATTATTTTTCATATGACAGTCACAATTAAGTTTGTATTTGTATATTTCACCTTTTGTACTCTACCTGACAGCCAGAGACTCAAGGTAATATATTGGCTCAATTGTGTCTAATGAATAATTTTATTTTGCTGACATTCACTGACGTCTTTGCAGCAATCTAATCTGAAGTTGACCTCAAAAATCACACTTTTACAAGAACTAGTGTTTTTCTTTTGTGTTAGATCTATGGAAATCTGTAAAAGGCTGTAAAAGTAACACATAAAGGATAAATACTAACAGGCTTAGCAACATATAAAGAATTCAGATTCAATAATAATAATAATAATAATAATAATAATTCCATTCCTGTGCCCTTGGTTCAGATCTATTAATCGTTCTATCTGCATGTAGTTAGTATACTCTTTATATATTTTTGTGGGGTTTTTATGATAAAAAAGTAGAAGCTAATTGATCTCCACTTATTATGTCACTGGTGTTTGATGGTCTGATCTAGCTTTTGTCAAATGTTTACAAATGTCTTTATTTTCTTTTTAAGGGGCCGTCATCCTCTTGGGTAGAACCAACATGTTTCGCTTTAATCATCCAAAAGAAGCTGCCAAATTAAGAGAAAAAAGGAAGGTAATAACATATTACTATCTTTGGTGTCAGTTTTTTTTTTTGCAAGCTCAAACTGAGATTCACCTCATTCCAAGCCGCAAACAGGGTGATGAAGGCACAATGAAAGTAGTCCATGAAATGGCAATGTGGCTTTAAAGTGAAACTGTTACATTGCACAGTATGGCTAACCCATGGGTTCACTTTAACCTATTAAAAATAAGTTTAACTACTCTTTTTTTATTGTTATTAATACCAATAAACATGATTTACAGTGCTCAATCCGGGAAATTTTTTTTTAAGTTGGGTGGGAAGAAATTTCAGGTGGGTGACAGTCCCTGTATTGTGACCATCAGTAACTACCCAAAAACAGCCGGGTGGTTACTGAAAAATGCCGGTTGGTTCACCTGGCTAAAAGAAGTTGAGGAGAACACTGTTTTATATAGCACCAACATATTATGCAGCGCTGTACATTAAATAAGAGTTGCAAATGACAGACAAGTACAGACATTGACACAGGAGAAGGGGTGGGCCCTGCCCAGAAGAGCTTACAAACTAGGAAACTTAATGGGAAGTACACCTTCTTAGGCTGATAGTAAAATTCTTCTTTATCCAGCCACTTGTCCTTTGCACAATCCTTGACATGAACAGTTCACTTGCTATCCCTTTCCACTTTGTTTAAATAAGTTTTAATCATGTAATTATTCTGTATTAAAAGGTGATTCTTTTTTTTGTTCATAAGCTAGGTCCATTTGAACAAGGGTTATTTTGAGGGTGTTGCTGCTTATCCCAGTGTAGTATGATCTTTGGAAATCAATTTGCTTTTGAGGAATAAAGATTAATATATTCTCATTGTTTTGTCCCCCCAGAGTGGCCTTCTGTCTGCTTTCAGTTTATCAATGACAGATCTTTCAAAATCATGTGAAAATCTCTCAGCGGTTATGCTTTACAATCCCGGGTAAGAAAATTAACTTGTTGCCTAAGCTGTACAAAATCCTTAAATGTTCCACAAAACTTGTATTATGAACTCTCTACTGCAAATTAAGTTAACCCGGGTGGTCCAAGTACTTTATACAAGGTTTTATAGAAGTTTTATCATGCAAGAAAAATTACTGTAGTGAAAGGACAATAAAATAATGTGTTTTAGTATCTATATATGTCATATCACAGACTGCTTGCTAGTTCTAAACACTCATACACATTTAGTGCATTTTCAGAAATAAAGCACACTGCTTGTACAGTTTTTTTTGTACATTGAAATACTTCATGATAAAAGAAACCTTACATAATCTCAAAGTTCAGCTTTAGGTAGCAAGCACAATCAATCAGCTAACAGCTATGGTATCCGGGGAGGACTGCAATTGCTCTAAAGGCTGAACTTCAGGCAAATGTTTTTTTCTGGTTGAAAAGCATAGGTTTGCCAGAACTTCAGAGAAATAAAATCAGGGTTGCTTTTTTAAAGTAATTACAAATTGAGCAAATAGTGAGCCTAGGGATTGGAAAAAGAAAATAGAATTTTTAGGGGAAGATTGGGGGTAACCAGCCGTAGGAGGAAGGTGCTGATTCCCCTACCTGTAGTTACGTATCCCCCTATCTGAACTCATTTAGAATACGGTCCCTGATTCTAGTGACTCACTGAAAGTTAATCACTTATGATATAATTTAGTATCTATCTACCTAAAATAATCCAGGCTTCAAAGATGGACCCAAAAAATGATGAAAAGTCCTAAGTAAGAAAGATCTAAAACAAATCCAGGAAAACCATAGAAATTAGTGAGAGTAAATGCCAGTGTCAGGGCTTTGCAATAATGTGCAAATATACTTAGAATATGTGTCCATTATGGGATACTTACCAGTCTAAATACCTTTCACTGTAATGACTGGGATGTCCCTCATCTCTCTATTGCTGCTCCTTACACTTTCACCTGTTCTTCTTCTGGGTTTTAAGTCTTCAACCCTTTTTTTTTCTTTTTTCATTATTATTATTCCTTGGCTTGGAATCTTGCTGAGCGTATTCACTGAGGCTTACATGTAGGACATAAACTGAAAAAGTTCTGGTCCCTCAGAAGGATGTCTGGCTCACCGGTGAGGGCTTTAAAGTCAACTCTTTTAATTAGTGGACTTTACTGCAACTTTATTATGTGTGGTTTTGAAGTTGGGAAAGGGAAGGGAAAGGGTGACATGATTTAAACACAGGCTCATCAACTTAAACTAGCAAGAAGAAAGTTCAAAACATACTTTAGAAAGTATTGTTTTACAGAAGAGTAGAGGTAGTGAGTCAAGAGTATTTGAATTTAAGCATGCATGAAGCAAACATAAAAATATATTAAAATAGAATATTACAAATAATAAAAAATGGATGGAGGTGCAGATCTGATGGACCACTTTTTTTCCTGCTTTCACTTTTCAATGTTTCTTGAAATCTTTCTAACAGGTATGCATACAACATTAATGATTGGATAGGGAACTGAATGGCTTTTGAACAGAACCTGCAAAGATCCCATGGTGTGGAGTGTTAAATATGATATTTTAGTACAGTGCCTGATGTTTGTTCCTTAAGTATGATGAAATTAAAAACCCAAGTAAAATTTAAGTCATTGTATTAATAATGTTCATCCTATAGTCTTACTTTCATTTTCCTATCACAGCAGCTGTGCAGGTTTTTTAGTTGTGTGTTCACTGACCAATAAACAGGAGTTAGACTCGATGCCCTCTGTAAAAGACCAAGTCAGACACACATTTCTCCTAGTTTTCAGTTCAAGCTAGTGTGATTAGATGGTGTAGCTGTTACGCAGCAACATAGAGCACTAAAAGGGAAGAGCAAAAAGTACATTTCCAATAAATGTAAAGGGTATTTTTAAAGCATATCTAAACTTAAAAACAAGGTAACATATTGTAGCTTACAAGTCCATACATGTTGTTGCTCCATTAGCTTTTTTTCAGGCTATGGATTTCATTATTTTTTTTTCTTATCTTCACTTAATGGTCCTCTCAGTAACATAATTAATGTCTTATGGTGACAACAGTCACCGTACTGTATGCATGGAGGATCAGAATTTGATGTGATATCCTAATTTGAGCACATATCAGAGGAGATAAACTTTTTGTAGTCCTCAGACACAGACAGCACAAAACCCTATCAGCTGACAAAATCTCTGGCTAAATGAACAAGTATTTTTTGCACTTATTGAACAGATATATAAATTTTACATATTTCCAGTTATATTTCCAGGTATATTTCCAGTTATAACCAAGTTGCAAACACTGATATCATACAGGATCAAGGACAGTAACACTGTAAGGATAAAAAGAGCCAAATAAGCCAACTGCTGCATAGCTGTCTTGCCTAAAGTCACCTTTGCCTTGGTCCTCCCCTCCAGAATCCACTGCTAGAACCCATATGAATACCAGATCCTTCCAGGTATTGAGTTTCATCTACAGTGATCCCTCGTTTTTTGCGGTTAATGGGGACCAGAACCTTCCGCGAAAGCTGAAAAACCGCGAAGTAGGATTTGCCCCTAGGAATTTTCGTGTATGCGGGTACAAGAATGTTTTAAATATGTAAACAGTATTTATACTTTACAAGTTATCGCCAATACAACACTAAAATACAGTATGCGAGACAGTCAACATCATGGACAAGACTGGCGAGATACAACAAGAGAAGATGTTAGGTGAGCCTGCGATGATGCGCAGACAATCAACTCACAGGGATAAATCCACTCGTACTCTCATTGGTGGATATCGCACCGGAAACCAATCACGCGCCTTTATGAGAGCCCGTGGTATGTACTCTGAGTCAACTCATCTCCTTGTTTGACATGCAGGGATCCTTCTCTCTCGCGCATCAATCAAACAACGCTCCTTCCCGCAATGTGGCTGCCGACATGATTGTATTTTTTCATTTTTATTTTTTGATGAATATTTTGGAAAAACCCGCGAAGCACTGAAGCCGCAAAACATGAAGGGCGAAGTGGCGAGGGAACACTGTACAGAGTCACTGCTTTTTATACTGAAGCGTTTTAACTTGGGAAGCAAATAACCTCAAGCTTTGTAAAGTTGCTTTGACTTTCCAAATCATTCAGCCTGTATTCTGGGTATTGTAATTTTGGATTTGTAATGGTATTCTCCATTTTTATTGTTCTTCTTTAATGCTTTTGTGTGCTTTCTTTTCTACAAGAGCTTAGATAAATGCTCACATATGTCATACAGTGAAAGAAAGAATATCATTAAATATAAGCCTCTTTTTCTGGTTCTTTCTTGCATAAAGGAGCTAAAATTGAAATTTCTTGTCATGTATCTGGTGGTTAAATGTCTGGGGACATCTTAAACAGCATTATTCATTTGTGGTGAGGTTATCAGTTTACTGAAATGGTAATTGGGTTATGTTACACTGCCATTTTAGATATAAGTCATAGTAGTTTCCCTTCCTTATTAGGTCCGTATATACTTTTCTTTAAGTGTTCTAACTTTTAAAAGCTCAGGAAAAGTTCTTGCTGGATATATATCTTTATAATGCTCGAATGACTTCTTCCATCCTAAATCACCTGTCAGCAGTCGCTTCCATAGTTACTGTAGCTGGCGTGCTGGATTCTCACAATACTTGCTGCCTTTTTCTGCTTAGCCTCATCATCTCTCAGATATTCATTTTTACTTGTCTTCATATTCTGTGAAATAGGCAATGCTTCTTACAGTTGCCTTTCCAGTTTTTGCTTGTAACTGCAAAAATGGCACTTACCCAGAAGACATTTCTCCAATTGGTAGAGGGTTTTTTTCTTGTAACTAAATATAATTATAACTAATTTGTTGGAGGGAAAAATGGATCATTTTTTTCTATGTGATAAGCATTATCTGAATTTTGTACTTAACGCTATAGACATAAAGATAAATATAAAACTGAAATACGTATATGTGTCCTGTCTTACTGTGCAAAGGATATGCAGTCCTGTTTGGCCACTTATGTGATCCAAGCATCTCTGTTAGACCATACAGCCAAGACTTGCACCTGTCTAGACTGCTACATCGGGGGATATGGCCTGGACCAAACTGATTTTTATAGCAGCCATCTGCTTAAACAGTAAAAGAGTAGCAACACATTGATGAACCAGCTCTATTCCCCTTTTTCTAAACTGTTTTCTGTGCTATGCTGACATTACATGTCTCGCCTCTAGCGCTGGCACACGCTCTTTCCGTTTGAAAGCAGATGCAAAAAACAAATTTTAATACCTACATTATTTTTATTATAAAGTACATGTAATGATTTAAAGAATACATATTATATGGTCTGTTTTCTAACATGGACTGGTCTGTTTCTAACATCTTCACGAAGTTCAGATAATTCAAACACCAAGGCCTGACATCACCCAGTCCAAATTGGAAAACAAATGTCTATACCCCTTGATTTTACTAGGCGCTGCTGGATCAACAGTCTTCTGGGAGGAAAATCCTCTTTTCTCAGCCAGGGGAAAAGCCCGTGTTTAATGCAAAAATACACTCTGCCTGCCCCCCCAAAAAAATGTCAGCACCTGGATTTAACTGAGATAAAAGGGTAGGTGCCTTCCAGTGGATGACTACTGCAGTGATTAATATGTTTTGTGCCAAAAAACTAGGTCAGCAGACTACCTGAATATATTGAATGACTAGGTTTTTCTATTACTGTATTTTTTTTCTTCCCTGATGGCATGGGAATATTCAAAGATAACAATGCCAAGACCTTAACCCTATGGAGAATTCTTGGGATGTGCCTGGAAAGACTTAACATGTCAGTTCAACTCTCCTATAATTAAAGCAGAACTAAACCCAGGGGATATTCATTTGTTCCCATTCAGTCCACTTTATAGGTGTTCAGGAGGATGAAGCAAGCCTAAATTTTACAGGAAGAGTTAAAATTTTCATTTAACTTCAGCTCAGTATTTTACCAGAACTTCTGGTCAGAACTTCAGTTTTCAGTGAAGGTGAATACTCATCCCATTTTTTAATCCCATGCTTTGTTTAAATTGCTTAGATTTGTGATAGACTTTAATAAACAGTTACCCAGCTACTGTAAAAAATGAAATTAAGTAGCTTTGATTCAGTTTTACTTTGGCAAAAAATAAATCTTTACAAGATCTATAACAAACAAGACAAAAGCATCCAGTAAAAAGCCAGGAGCATCCAAAAGTGTATGAAAAAAAGTTTTCAAGTGAGACTTTCAGACACAGCGTAATATGTCACGACAGCTACAGGGAACACTCAGATCAATCTCTGCCGGCGGTGCCAAAGCTAATGCAATGCAGCTAAACAATCTCAAGTTTATGTTGTGTACGTGAGAGGCCAGATCTATATAAGGCTTGAGTTCCGCAGAGCACTGGATACATTTTGTATTTGTTAGTCTGTAAATACCATCAATTTAAAAACACAAGTAAAGGAAGCTACCTTTCTTAGCATCGATTGGGTAAATCAGTTATTAGGAAATGTATTTTAAAATAGGTTTATAACATTCAGTAATCTTTAATTGGCCCAAGTTTATGCCCCTGTTTATGCATTGATATAAAATATTCTAAGGCAGCTTTTTACTTACTTCTGCATTCTGGTCAAAAGTGTTAGATGTTGTATTATGGGTGCAAGCATGCTTTTAGGCAGAATGAATTTCCATTAATTGAGCAGCCTGGGTGTCAGGGACATCCGTGACACAAGTCCTGTAGGATGAATCCTCTTAACATAGGGTGCTATGGTACATACTCATCCTGTACTGTATGCCTTGTTGGTTGACTGACTCCCTCCTTACACCAGTATGCACTAGGAAGTAAGATGATCAACCTTTAGATGATGTCACAGAGTTTGAAAATAGTACTAACTTCATGAAGCAGCATGTCTGTAAAGTATATGATCTCCAGTGCAAGGTTTGGGGATTGCTGAAATGGTTACCTAAATTTAAACTTTAGAAACTTACACACTTCACTCTTTTCTTATGACTACATATATACTCAAATATTAAGTACCTATTACCTGAAAAAAAAACATTGACATACAGTGAGGGAAATAAGTATTTGATCCCCTGCTGATTTTGTATGTTTGCCCTCTGACAAAGAAATGACCAGTCTATAATTGTAATGGTAGGTTTATTTTAGCTGTGAGAGACAGAAAAACAAAGGAACCCTCAAAACTTCAGTGCTCAAAAGTCAGAGCTTGATGTGCATTGTAATGAGTGAAATAAGTATTTGATCCCCTATCAACCAGCAAGATTTCAGGCTCCCAGGTGTCTTCACTGTATGCAGGTAACAACCCGAGATTAGGAGCACCCTCTGTAATGGAGTGCTCCTAATCCAAGCTTGTTACAGTACCTGTATAAAACACACCTGTCCACAGAAGCATTAATTAAGATTCCAAACTAGCCATGATGGCCAAGACAAAAGAGCTGTCTAAGGATGTCTGGAACAAGATTGTAGACCTACACAAGGGCTACAAGACTATCGCCAAGCAGCTTGGTGAGAAGGTGACAACAGTTGGCGCGATAATTCACAAATGGAAGAAACACAAAATAACTGTCAATCTCCTTCGGTCTGGGGCTCCATGTAAGATCTCTCCTCGTGAAGTTGCAATGATCATGAGAACAGTGGCGAAGCACCCCTGAAATACACGGGGAGAATTCCTCAATGATCTCAGGGCAGCTGGGACCATGGTCATCAAGAAAACAATTGGTAACACACTGCGCCGTGAAGGCATGAAATCTTGCAGAGCCCGCAAGGTCCCCATGCTCAAGACACCACATATACAGGCCTGCCTGCAGTTTGCCAATGAACATCTGAATGATCCAGAGGAGAACTGGGTGAAAGTGTTGTAGTCAGATGAGACTAAAATTGAGCTCCTTGGCATCAACTCAACTTGACGTGTTTGGAAGAGGAGGAATGTTGCCTATGACCCCAAGAACACCATCCCCACTGTCAAACATGGAGGTGGACACATTATGCTTTGGGGCTGTTTTCCTGCTAAGGGGACAGGATACCTTCACCGCATCGATGGGAGAATGGACGGAACCATGTACCGTCAAATCTTGGGTGAACACCTCCTTCCCTCAGCCAGGGCATTGAGAATAGGTCGTGGATGTGTATTTCAGCATGACAATGACCCAAAACACACGGCCAAGGCGAAGGAGTGGCTCAAGTGGTCCTGAAATGGCCTAGCCAGTCTCTGGACCTTAATCCCAAGGAAAATCTGTGATGGGAGCTGAAGGTTCGAGTTGCCAAACATCAGCCTCGAAACCTTGCTGACTTGGAGAGGTTCTGCAAAGTGGGACAAAAACCCTCCTGAGATGTGTGCAAACCTGGTGGCCAACTACAAAAAATGTCTGACCTCTGTGATTGCCCACTAGGGGTTTGCCACCAAGTACTAAAACATCTTTTGTGAAGGGATCAAATACTTATTTCACTCATTACAATGCACATCAAGCTCTGACTTCTGAGCACTGGGTTTTTGAGGGTTCTTTTGTTGTTATTCTGTCCCTCACCGCTACAATAAACCTACCATTACAAATATAGACAGGTCATTTCTTTGACAGAGGGCAAACGTACAAAATCAGCAGGGGATCAAATACTTATTTCCCTCACTGTATAAACCTAGGGCACAAAATGCAGTCATCATTGCTAAAATTCAAAACTATGTAAAACACAAATGCCAACAAAATTAATCTGATTTAATGTTAAAACATTCACTTTTGAGTTGTTTATAAAAAGTTGCCGGCTCCTAAATGATCTTTTAATAGCGCATAGTTGTTGATATGAGTGTCCTCATGTTGAGTGTTACAAACAGCTGGGCTTTGCCAGCTTTAGGTTACCAAACCCAGAGACATGCAGTTGTAGTTCCAGGACATGCTACTAGGTGTGACATGTTTAAACCGTTAATTTTTTAATGACCTTTTCAGGTAAAGAAAAATATAAGGTGTATGTTTGGTATACGGCAGAATATATGTTCTGATTTTTAAAGGTCAAAATTAAAGTTGAACTCCAAGCAGAAAGGTAACTTTACAATAGCCTGTCTGTGTGTTTATATATAACACATCTTGTAATCTTCTGTATTCTGTGTATTAAAATTCAGATTTTACACACACACATACTTTATAGTACCTTATGTGAGGTCAGTGTACTTTGTGAGGTCACCCTCTAGCCTGCTTTCTTCTCCTGTCCGTATGTTCTTTGTCAGTAAATGTGTATACAGCGCACCCTAATGATCTCCTAGTGCAGCCTCCTCCCGCTCTCTAAATCTAAATTCTGATGTACAGATTACAGAGGATTACAAGATTCTCCCATCAGGGCCAATTCAGGTGCTTATTCAAGTTGCATTCACACATAAATGTAATTTTTTTTAAGAATACATAATTATGTTCATTTGTGCTTATTTATATCTGCCTGGAGTTAAGCCTTTGCAGGGAACCTACTTGAACATCACATATTTCTTTATATTTCATTTTCATCACAAAATTAAGGTTCATATACTAAAAGCAATTATTTTTAATTACTGTCTTTGGTTAGATGTCAAACATACAGTGCATACAAGACAATGCAATATTAATTATTAAGTAATTATTTCTGTAAATTTCCTGCACAATTACTGTTTGTTTGTTGCTCTTTATTATTTTTAATTATTGAAAATCTGTAGGTAGATCTTGGATTCAGTGCACAATGCAAAATACTTATTTAGCATAGCAATTATTCAACAAATTGTAATGTACAATTACTGTTTGTATGCAAAGTTTGATTGTTTTTAATTGTTAAATATCTTTAATTAGATGTCACACTTGTATTGTGTATAATTCTAATGTGAAACAATAATGTAAAAAAAATAGTAGGTAGTAGTTCTATAAACTTTAAAACTTTACAATTAAAGTAAACCTGCATTTTGCTTATATAGGACAATGCAACAGGCTTATTTGATGCCTTTTACCCTCTGCTTATAGAGTTGATTGAACATTATGACCCTGATTTATTGAAGCCCTCCAAGGCTTGAGAAGATATACTTTCATCAGCTAAGCTGGGTGATCCAGCAAACCTCGAATTGATCTTTTCCAGGACTCAGGGTAAAGGTACCTCAAAATATTTGCTAGCAAATGACTTTAAAGAAATCCATTCCAGTTTTTCTGGATCACCCAGCTTCACTGATGAAAGTGTATCCTCTCCAGCCTTGGAGAGCTGTAATAAATCAGGCCGTACATGCACAGTCCCACTGGGTGCTCATGTGATTAGCTAAGCGGATCAGTGCAGTGTTTTTAGAACTAAAAACTGCAACATATTGTAGGTGGAGCTCATTTGGCCTCTCAGTGGTCACCTACAAGTGCTCCAGATTTGTATTAATTTTGCTATGTGATGCCTATGTACCTGTCTTGCCAAATAATCTTACATCAAAGGTTTATTAACATGCAGTAGTTTGTCACAGACAAGGCACCATTTTGCTAGCACTTTCCACTGGCTTTTAAGCAAGTAATGTTCAGCGGCTTTGTCACACCGCTGAAAGCCGTCATCACAATAATGTTGTATTTTATGTCCGGTTCCTTTGATCTTATTTTATATACCAGTATACATTATATGCCTTCTATTTTATTTTGGATCTTCACTGTATTAGTGACATGTTGTGATATTTCCCGGGAGTACTTTTTGGTGACTTTGAGACTTAAATTGAAGGTTATCTGGGCTCTGCTGTTCCTGCATTTTAGAGCAGGTGGATTGATTATGAAATGTGTACTTATAGGCTCCATTTTTGTTTATTTTTCTTCATTTTCAATTCTAGCTCTCTTCTCTGCTAGTGATTTGTCTTATTCCTTTTAGTGCGCCTGTTTATCATGGGCAGGTTTTGCCGAGGCACGACTTAAATTACATACTGTGCTTTATGCTTTTGAAATCGAAAAAGCTGTTTTATTATTTAGTAATCGTCCAAGAGGTATTTCTGAGCAGACAACAAAGCAAGATTAATAACAAAGTGTCTGGAGTGTATCACAATCGTCGGTCAATATTTTTAATATTTATTCTTTGATTGGTGAAGTTTTTAAATATGACTTTTGTTGAAGCAAAACTTTGGTTTTATAGAAAATAAGGATATTGTATTAATAAAGGGTTTTTTGAAATTGCTAAATTTATGCTGTTACTTCTTTAGCTGTTTTCGCACAATGCAAAAGGAGCTCATTTGCAGTCCAAAGCCTGACATCCTCAAAGCCTGAACCTGAGGCCACCTTTTCCACAGTGTCACAATAATCGACAAAGCGTTGGAGCATATATTTGTATTAAAATTGGACTAACTTAGATGTGGATCAAGCCCGAGAAAGTAATTATAGCTGGCAAATGGTTGGTCTTCTTTTTCCTCCAGTAAATTGTAAATATTAGTGAATAAATTTTAACACATATATAACTGTCAGACCATTCAGATTTATCAAATACTGGTAAGCCATGCTAACTATGAAAAATACAGCACTTGGAAAATCTTTAATAATGAACTGAACCTCTGCTTGAAACTCAACTGAGGGCTCACTCTTCCTGGCACTGTATTTGGACAGTGTGGTGGCAGTGTGGTCGCTATTGGCAGGACGTAATTATAGTGTAAAGAAAAGTCAGGGCCTAGCAACAAAATAAAATGACACTTATATAAATTAGAAAATCTAGGAATTTGTTGGTGTGGAGGGATTATATAGTGACTACAATTCTCTTTCTCATTTTGCATATGCTTTGTAAATAATTGCAGTTTATTTCTTGGTCTATGCTCTGGGCTACACCACACTGAAGTTCAGATTGCCCTTGTATGTCATTATCAGCTATATGTTGCTTCAGTCTCTCAAGCCACATTTTTTTGTTTAGGGATGTGAATTTTTTTTGACATGTTTTGCAGAAGATTTTACTGCTAGATTGTAATTTTTCTATATCTTTTATGCAGAGAAAGTTAAGCAATGACTATTCATTATCATTGAGATGACTTTCAAAGAGCAGCAGTGGATGATAGTACCTATATCTTCACACCGATGCCAAAATTCTTTTTCCTTGCTTTGCAGTATAACATTTCATATTTCTTCTGCATAATGTAATCTGACCAAGAGATGAATTGCAAGCAGAAACAAATGATGTTTGTTCTGTTTTCTTATTAAAAAAAAAAGGACATAGCAAACTATGCAGAAAAGTATATTTGCCTTTACCTCTCCAATGGATATTTACTGGGAAAGAACTTCATGTTCCTTTCTGTGAAGCTTCTTCATTGTTCAAAAATTTTTTAATAGTTTTTAGATGTATATAAATGAGATCCTTATTTGCAATAATAACCTAATGCAATCTAAAAGCCCTTCAAACCCTTTAAAACTTTCAATTTCCTGTGTTTACCTTTAATTCTCTTCTCTGTGCCCCTGTGATACTGCTGCCTCTTTCTTACTAAGTGCTTGGCTCTCCTTACAAAACCAATTACACTTTCCACCCTCCTGGCCAATAGGACTATCCCTGTGGCAGGTTAAGTATTCTCTGATAGGGGATGGTTAGTGGGGTCTTGTCCTGAGGTCATTAAAGTCAATTCCCTATTAGCAAATTAAACCAGTTACACATAGGGGTACAGTGGGACTTGTGATGCCTTTCCTCAGAAAGAACATCTATATTGATATTTATAAGAGGCAATCATGCTGAATACGTGTTAATTGCCTGTATGTGTGTGTATATATAAAATACTTACCTAAACCCTGCATGTCAATCAAAAGGACATGGGGCAAGTACCTAAAACAATACAAATCATTAGAAATGCAGGCATTACTGTTTAAACTGCTGAAAATGTGTTAGTATGTTCATCTCATCTTTTGATCCATTACAACATTTGAAAAGTATATTAAATCTCTCCACTGTATGTGATTGGCCAATGCAGAAGTAGCTACACACTGGTAAGGCAATACCATTGCTCATGTCAGCAAAGTTCTAGTGTTTGCTGTATTGGAGGTCCTTTTAGTATTTTTTATTTTTAAGGAAAATAGAACAATTTTTAACAATAGACCTGAATATATGGTATCTGCCTGAAATTTACCTTAAACCACTTAGACTTAGACACCTCCTATGTTTTTCCTAGTAATGCGACACATTCTCTGACCAAAGCCCTTTTCTAGTTTACCCAAAATAGACAGTTTTTGTATTATTTACCATTTTTTATGGATTGGGGTTTTTTTTTTTCAAATATTTATTCCTACAAATGAAACAAAAAAATGTATAAAATCAAAATAATTTTTAACAGTGTTTTTTTATTTAATATAAATTATCTAGTTATTTTAATTTTGTTAACATGAGTAAAAGGCACAAACTGTACCTCTAACAGCAGTTCTTTGGAAATCTCAATCTCCCAGATGACACCAGTAAGCCGTGGGACATATATTGGGGAAGGGGGCGCCTCTCCTAAAACATACAGAAGTGATCAGCACAGACTCTTTGCTAGAAGATTGATACCAGAGCACTATTTTCAAACGGCACTCAGTAGTAAAGTGGTTAAATGCACAGGAAAAAAACATTGTATGATGGAAATCTGAAATTTCAAATCGATTTTTTGTTCTCCATTACAAGTTAAATTGCTAGAGAGTTCCCCTCTGTGTGTAAGGGGAAAGATATTGATTCTTTCCTAGAGAAACTTAAAATTTCTTCCTAAACAAAGCTAAAACCTATAGATTAACTTTTTTTTCTTTACTTTCTTTCACCACAGGCATAATTTTTTTTAAAGATGCTATTTTTGCCCTTGCTTTTGACAAACACAATACACAAAAAACACGTTATGTCCCCAATGATTTTATCACAACTTCAGTTAAACTTACATTTTTGAAGCAGCCCAGATTGTAACTTGGGGTTATCTATTTTTCTAGCACCAGAATGCAATTAAATTTCAATTTTAAAACATTAAGTATTTGGTTATGGTCACCCAAAGCTACAACATCTCCTAATGTTGCCTGTATTATTATTATAGGTGTACCTCTCAAAAATCCTTCTGTAAAGTGTTTTTTTACCCCTACTATTTGTCTTAGTGAGCATTTTCACAGAGAGAGGAGGTTAGGGGCAATCTAAAACATGAGGATAGCTTGTGCAGGAACAACTGTTTAAAAGTAGAATTCCTCTCACAAATGAAACTAATCCCAGTTAATAGTCACCTGTCCCCGTTTAGTTGCAGACACTGCCATCTTCTTGCTTCTTCTCATTCTCTTTCCAATCTTCTGCTATCCTAACTGGCCAGGCCAAGTTGATGCAACCCCTGCTTAGGCACATGAAATTCATTCAGTCTCAGCAACCAGGATATGCCAGCAACCAAATTTGACAGTTAACCTCCCTGGCTCTCTGAATAATAAGTATTTTTGAATGTCAAAACGATACATTTAAAATACTTCATATTTTAAATTTCCCGCCTGGTCCTTGCCGGCATCTGCTTCCCCAGCATTCACACGCCGGAAACGCAGATGCCAGCAGGGGAAGCAGATGCTGGGCATCACTGGAGGACGCAGACGGCATCGCTGGAGGAAGCCGCGGGAACGTGGGGACCAGGTAAGACTTAAAAACTTCCTGGCAATTTCACCCCGACTGTGGCTTGAGGTTACCACTTTTGGTATGGATAGTTCACCCCGAGCCACACACGGGATTTACCGCTAAGGAGGTAAAAGGGGTCGATCAACAGGCAAGAAAGCTTTTTGCAGAAGGGACTTCACCTGTCTCTTTTTGCTATAAGGCTAGCCAATGGTACACAGACAGCAAAAAAATTGACTGACGAGTTTTAACCCTTCTTCAATCTAAAACTAAAAAGGTAAAGTTTAAGCAGGCAAACTGGTTTGCATCTTAAATACATCTTTTAAAATTTTCTTCAGAAGAAAAGAACACACACAGAATCAAAAGAGAGTAAATGTGAGGTTGTAACATGCTATAAAGTTTCAGATTTGTTGTTTGAGGAACAGGGAGGAAAGACCAAGAAAATGTTTTGTTCAGCCTGCAGCAGGTTGAAGGCATCCACTTAGACTAGTAAGTGAGCCTTGGTTTGCACTGTTGCTTTATAATGTGACATATTAGGACGTTTCTATGTAGTCTTGTAAAATTACTGAGATAATAGGATCTAATTCAAAAATATCTATGCCATAACTATATATTGGCCCTATTGATGGTTTACAGAATAATAACATATAAATATAAAAAAAAATGCTCGACATTAAAAAGCACTACAAAACTAACATCTAAAGCAAGTTTTAAGCAGCAGTAAAATTAGAAACCAGATTAATTTCATACATCACTGGCATTGCTGTATTCCATGCTGAGATGTCAGATGTGGCAGAGCTAAATCTGGAAAGATTGAAGCTAAATATTTAATGTACAGCGCTGCGTAATATGTTGGCGCTATATAAATCCTGTTTAATAATAATAATAATAATAATAATAAAGGGTAGTAACAAAAATGCATGTGTACCAAGCATTGATTGAAGTCTACCCTTATGTTCATGCCAGGCCCCAGAGCTAGTCTTGTGCACTTTGCTCTGAAGTATTGAGATGTCTGCACGCCAAGTTCACCACAAAGCTTTACAAACTGTGTTATACAGAAACAGGGATTGAGTATGGGGCAATTTTCATAATGCCTTGAGAAACAATTGTCTGACATGCAGCCTGACAGCAACCAATATCCAGAACTACAATGGAAAATATTCTTGGAGAAAGTTTGATACTGGTTGTCAGTTTTTCCCCAAGGGTAATATGTATCCTAGATAGTCTAGTAGGGCATCTTCCAGTTTAGATCCTTTCTTACATATTTTGTGTATCCTAGAAGTTGCAAACTATGTAAACAAAAAGGAAAGGAAACTTTCTTAAAGCAAAACTTCATCCCAAATGTTATTTTCTGGTTCCCAAATATTATTTTCTATTTTTCAATAGTGAAGGTAAGGGGGGGACCTGTCAGGTTTTACTTTCTTTACTTTCTGACACAGAAACACAAGTTAGGTAAGTAAACCCAGGTCTCCTTAAAGTGGGGGTAAATCTTGGCAGTCATAACCAAAAAAAGTTGTCCCCACTAAATGATCCCCCCTCATATTCTGATAAAACTCTGGATACAGACAGAAATTGGAAACAAGGGGCTTTAAAGTAGAACTAATCTTGCGATACTCACCTGTCCATGTTCTGTCGCTGGGCACCACCATCTTCTTCCTTTTTTTTCCTGAATATAATTTTCAGCTATCCTGATTGACCAGGCTAGAATAACATATTTCCCCTACAGACAGATTTATTCCCAGTATGCACAATGGAAGTCGGGATTGTCAGGTATGCACAGCTCAGCTACATTTGATGGCTGTGCAGCAATCAGGCAGGTAAGAACAACTAGTGCAGAAGGGAAATCACCTTTCCCTTTCTGCAATAAACATCTGCCTGCTTGCCAGTTATTCCAAATGTGAATTTAGTTCCACTTTAAATCTTCTTTGCTCTATCCAAAAATAATATTCTCTTGGTTTCTGTTTTTTCAATGCCTTAATAAAGGTGAATGAAAAAGTAGGAAGATATAACAGATTAGAGATGTGGTACACCTGATGAATGGTTTGTAACGTTCTAGTAAAAGTCATAAATTGATTTTATTTTTTTATTTTTTGTTTTTTCTACAACATACATTCAATAGATGACTCGCCATATGGACATGTAAAAGGATCTAGCTCTTACATGGACCAAGGGTATCTGAAAATTCAGTGGCTGTGTCTGACAATGGACCTGGAAAGATGACTAAAAGATAAAGTAAAAAGCTAGAACTAGAGTTTATGGCATGTTATCTAAACCATAATGGGAGCACAAAAAGTCTGTCGCCTTAGTAGTTAGTATATAGTAAAGTTAGCTGTCCTTTTGTGTGACATGTTATTTGTATCCATGATGTGAACACCATATCAAGAGTTTTCAAATACATTTGTCAGAAAATATGAGGGCCTAACTTTTTGAAAATATTTCTGTAACCTTGTTTTTCATGTCACAAAGAAGACCAAAGCAAAGTGTTTAATGTATCAAATGGGTCCAATGTATTTAATGCTCTAGTGGTCACCAGGGCACATGCACTGTATGATGAACCTTGATGCAGACACCTAGGTTGCCGACCTTGGTTACACCCAGAGTGACAAGAGCTTATAGCAGACAGGAACTAAGCCTGGTCCAAACTTGGGAGGCAAGGTCATGGTGAAATAGGGCTGGTTTTAGAGACCGTTTTAGAGACAGTTCCCGGATAAGCAAATTGCCAGAAGTAGACAGACGTCATAAACATGTATCGGAACTGGAGGTCAAAGTTACAGATGTCTGGAAACAAATGTTCTAAGAGATCTTGGACCTGGAAACTTTCAAATGCACTCAGGAGGTCTAAAAAGCCTTCCCAGCCAAGACATTAGATGTAGCGTTTAGCATCACTTCTCGCTAGGAACTGGCAAGGGGAGTGCAAACACATATAAACACATGTATCTTGGGCATGTTTTTGGCAAATGGTAATGCTTGCATAAGTTAACAGAAATAAGCATAGAAACCAGGTACCACTCAGAATGATCATGTAAAGCAGGGGTGTCAAACTCAAATACCCAGTGGGCCAAAATGACAAATTTGGATAAAATTGCATCCCAACCTTGATATTTCTTGAAAAAATATCTACAATTGAAGGTTGCTAATGAAATTCAACAGAGAAGGGGGTGCTTGTGGGTCCTGATTGACGTGCCAGCAGAGTATTCTGGGATTTGTAGTATTAGCGGTGTATGCACTGTCTACGAGCAAACCAGCTCTAGTAGATATTTTTCTAGTAGGTATTTTCATGCGGGCCAAATTTGGTCCACGGGCCTGGGTTTCACACCCCTGCTGTAAAGCAACAATACCGGTATGCACAGCTGTTGACACTGACATGGGCTAGTTTTAGAGACAGTTCTGGATAAGCAAATGAAAGCATTGAAACCAATCGATCATTATGACAGGACAATTATTATTTGCAGATGAGGTAATGAGCAAAGACAGCCTTTAGCTTTTCCTTATGACAGATTCTCTTTTAAGATGTTTCTCTTTCTTCTGCTAAATCTACATTTAATTTAATCTTTTTGCTCAATTCTCTATGATTTTTTTTTCCTTCATGGCTAACAAGCCATAGAAGTCTATATGCACAATGCTCACACATTTTCTGGATTCTTTTAATTAACAAATGTTGTTTCAATAATTTATTGATTTACTGAAAAGAACAATTTAGAACTGGGAGTAAAAGTGGCAGAGCTCACCGTTACAATCACAGGCATTTTTATTTCCTGTACTTAGAGAAAAATTAACCGAGGATTGTTTTATTTCCAATTAGATGTTAGCATGGTAATATTATTTGAGTCAACATTCATCAAAATTAACAGTATGCTGCTTGCTGTACGTGTCAGATGTATTTTGTTTTATAAATGAAGTCTAAATGAATGTGTTAGAGGGCACGTATTTTATTTCATTATTTGTAAAATAAACATAAAAATGTTTCTATTTTTTAGGTGGATCAAGTGCAGCTCTCAGCTCCTTTTCATTTTTATCTATTTACAGCTTTGTTTACATGTTCTATAGCTCAAACTGCAATTTGAATTGACAGTGGAATTTAGGCAATAACTCAACCCTTAATGGGCAACTTAGTCTGTGGTTTCAGCCAGTAAGATTGTGCCATGAAGCAAGGCAGTACCTGTTGTGGTTGGTTGCTTTTTTGGCTAGTCCCAAGTTCTATGGAAATTTGTTACCTACCTATATAAACCTGAGATGAGGGTGAGCCCTATTATACTCTCAGACCAAGCACTTCTGGTTTTTAAGGCATGGGCTATGTGGGAAAATAAATTTGGCATTTTTTCTTTGAGTTTAAGTAGCAAATGTTTGAACTCTTGTTCTTACAATCATAGTACACCAGTGCAAAAATAAGGTATATCTCCCTAGCTAAGGCCAAATATTAACCTCCTTGCAGTTAAGCCCGACCTTCGCTCGGGCAAAAAAAAA
>NC_092861.1:127843378-127846177 GCF_032062135.1 Pyxicephalus adspersus
TTATATTCATATTATCTACTAGAACCCCTGTTCGGACATATTTCTGTAAGTTACAGGTCTACAATTTAAAAAAAAATTTCATGAAAAACAGTGGATCACTTTTGGTACAGAAATCTAGACCTCAGTGTAACGCTTAGGTGGTTAATAATAAAGGTAGGAGAAGCTTCTCATTATAGAGTAGCACAGCCTTTCTCAATCTTTGTAACATGGGGGAACCCTTGAAATAATTTAAGGTCTTCAAGGAACCCCTGCTATAATAACTATAGCCACAGATCACAGTACATAGTTTTGATGGCCAGTAAGAAGAATTTCTCTTAGATTGCTGGCCATTGGAAAAAATGCAACCCTTACAGATACCGAAAAAGGTTCCAGGTCTGACCTGAGAGGCACAAATTGCTATTTCCTACAAGAAACCCCTAGCAAACTTTGTAGGAACCCTGGTTAAGAAACACTGGACAGGGTTCTCCCCAGGCCCTTTTAGCTGGGCGTACCACCCGGCACTTTTCAGCACCCACCCGGCTGTTTTTGGGTGGTTACTAACGAGTTTGGTCACAATACAGGGGCTGCCACCCGCCTACAATTTCTTCCCACCCGGCTTAAAAATATTTCTGGGTTGAGCACTGCTGGAGTAGAACATAGTGAATTTTTGAAAACTATCTTTTTTACTGTGACAAAAAGGGTAAAAAAAAAATCAGTTCAGTGACTTATAGGGCAATGTATAAATTTAAATGTAATAAGCAAGTCGAGGAAAGCAGATCTGTGTTTTACAGGCTTAGACAATTTTTGTTGTTCTTTTTTTGATTTCTGTGTTTAGTTTTTTCTCAATCTAGTAGCAAAAGCACAGTAAACCTTGGTGGTGAGAGTAATTAGAACATATAGATATACATTTGGAAAGAAAGTTGGAAGAACAGAGGTTTTTGGTGCAGCAACTGAGTGGACAGTTGACAACTGATCTCAAACTTCTTAAGGGAAGATAAAAGACTGCATTACGCTTGTATTTCAACTCATTTACTAATGCTGAATGTATAACCTCAAGAGTGTTTGCTGCAGTCAGTCCCATAAATAGCAACACCAACATTTCTGTTGCTCAACATTTTTGTTGATTTCTGTTGATGATGGTTTCTAATTTATTTACCCACCAAATGTTACTGCTGGCTTCCAATGTTGTGTACTCTGAACACCTTCAGTTTAAAGGGTCAATCCACTTGCTATAGATTGATGTTCATTATGTGTTTTACATGTTTCCCTTAAGTAGGGTGAGTTCCTTTCCCAGGCAACATAAATACCTTCAGAATGAAAAAAGTTGGAGGGTGAAATTGAAAATGTTACTACCCTGGGTCAGATGTCCTCCAGAGGAGCCAATAGAAATAAACATGTTGCACCCAGAGGAACCTGCCCTGTTAGAATTATTTACACGTTACTAACAAAACATATTTGATTTAGTCCTTCTGGGACAAAGTATTTTGACTGTCTAAAAATACTTTATAGAATGATAGGGTGGAAGAATCCGTAATCAGTGGGCCTGATCTAATAAAGACTATTATGGGTGAATCTGAGTTATCCAGCTATCTTCGAATGGATCTGGTCTAGGATTGAAAACATTTGCCAACTAAAAGTAAATAATTTTTAAGAAATCCATTCCAGGTTTGCTGGATCATCCATGATCTCTCTTGACCATCTATCTTCTCCAGTTTTTAAAGCTTTAATAAAGTAGGCCCAATGACTGAATAAAGCGTTTGCAATTTAAAGGCAAGTTAACTGAGCCTAACAACAAGCCATTTTCACCAGTATTTTTTGTGGATTTACCCTTTAAAAATGTTTTTGCCTCCTTTCAAAGCTTTTCACAATTGATCACTTTGCTTTCTCTCTACCTCCGATGGCAGCTTTTTCCCTGTAAAAGGACCAATCTGTCTAAGGTAGAGAAACTCAATTTCTGTGTATTGATTGCTGTGCCTGAATGTAGTGAACTCTTAAAGCCTGTGCTAATCATTTATCCGTCCTATTTAACATTATCACCTCAATAGTTTCTTCTCAGAAATTCATTTGCATTCAAACTTTTTAAATAGATGTGCCCAGCAGCTGGAAACCTAATTAGCAGCCCTGGTCAACCCATTCTTCATTTCCTGTGAAACTTACAAAAAAAATATACCCTTCGTCTTAAATCGTCTTTTCTTTACATTTCCCATGGTCATCATTCATTGCTTCATTATTTTTTAATATCAAGGTTCGTCTGTAACAGAATTTGTTCTGCTTTCTTACTAGACTGGAATTTGAGAGACAACAACGGGAAGAGCTTGAAAAACTGGAACATAAGAGGTATGTAAAACAGACATATAAGAATGAATAGATGTAAAATATTTTTTAGTTTTGCTCATGTATATTTTTAATATAAGATGAATTGAAAACGGTAAGCGATGAAAGAAAAAAAATATAATAAGATTAATTGGATTCTACATGTAGGTAACCCAGAGCTATGCCAACAAAAACAAGAATGTTACAATTAATCTACATTTACTTTGCAACTGTTTATTCATAAATCTGAAAAAAAAAGCATAATGAAAGCTCTAAATATTCCAGCTGCTGGCGATGTAAGTGCTGTCTTGGGTGCTGCCATCTTGTGATATTACATTACATATATATTATATATATACAGTTAGGTCCATAAATATTTGGACAGAGACAACTTTTTTCTAATTTTGGTTCTTTACATTACCACAATTTATTTTAAATGAAACAACTCAGATGCAGTTGAACTGCAGACTTTCAGCTTTAATTCAGTGGGTTGAACAAAAAGATTGC
>NC_092861.1:127847281-127884700 GCF_032062135.1 Pyxicephalus adspersus
GGTGATGTCCATGAGTTCAAGACTACAGGCTGTCATTGCCAGCAAAGGGTTTTCAACCAAGTATTAGAAATGAACATTTTATTTTCAGCTTTTTAATTTGTCCAATTACTTTTGAGCCCCTGAAATAAAGTGATTGTGTTAAAAAAGGCTTTAGTTCCTTTTTAGTTCCTTATATTTTTATGCAATCTTTTTGTTCAACCCACTGAATTAAAGCTGAAAGTCTGCAGTTCAACTGCATCTCAATTGTTTCATTTAAAATTAATTGTGGTAATGTATAGAACCAAAATTAGAAAAAAGTTGTCTCTGTCCAAATATTTATGGACCTAACTGTATATCTCAATACCAAAACACGAATACACAAGCTTGTATAATTTGTGCTGCTGTTTTTGGAATGGAGTTACAGTTACTAACAAGGGTATTCACATGTCATCTGACACATCGGATGTCAGTCATGTCAATCTTACTCTTAGCGCACCCCTTTTATTCTGTTCTGTTTACCCAAGGGGTACAGATACCTACAGTTAAGAAGCTATTGGCTAAAACCTTTGTCTTGTCATATATGGGAAACAAAAGGGCTCCTATAGTTTGAAATATTTAAAGTAATTTTACCTTGTGGCAAACATTAGTTCAGCGTTTCTCAACCTTTTTAAAATGAAAAATAACTTTCAGATTTCAGGGAACCCCCACTATAATTCCTATATCCACAGCTTACAGAACATTAGCTTGGTAGTCTTTGGAAAGAATATCCCGTATGTTGCTGGCCATTAGAAAAATAGTCATCCTTACAAATAGCCAGAAATATAACTGGCCTGAGAAGCACAAATTGTTGATAGCTCAAGGGACCCCTAGCAACCCCTGTAGAAACTGTAGGGGTCCACGGACCCCTGGTTTAGAAACACTCCTTTAGATATACTTCTTACACACTGTGAAGCCAAATGTTCATGTGACAGTGCCACAGAGGTTCTACATCTTTTGTGTAATCTTGCTTATAACATGACCTTAGACCTAAAAGTATTCAAATAAAATGTAGCATTTTTGTCTTAGTAAACTCATATTCTACTATACTTTCCTTTTTGTGTTGGCATCCTTCATTTCATGCTAAATGTCCATGATATAGTCTCCTTTTCAATGTCACACTTGCAGTTCTGTTGTTAGTAGCAACTCACTATCGCCAGGATTGCTGTTCCAGGGGGGGGTCATATGATCCAGATGTCACTCTCTCTTACTGCTACTGAAAAGAAACAACCCATTGCTGATTCAAGAGTGATCGAGTGACCTGTGGACTTGTGAGGGTTGTTTACATAACTTTTTGGCATACTTGACGTGTACCTGGACTGAAGACCAACTAAAAGTTTCTTGCATGTATTCTCAGAAAAACTTGCACCACAGACATTGCACCCAGTGACCATTCTAATCACTTGGCCAGCACCTTATAAACATACAGTTAACTGGGGTCAGACTGAGAGATCAGCTACATTCATTTGGAAAGGCCATGTTGTAGAACGATCAAGATTTCCAGTATACTGTAGAAAAGTACGCTTGAAATACAGATAGCAGATTTTAGAATGCCAAAGAATTTCTTTCCTATGAGTATAAAATGTCCACTTGCAAGGTCTGCTTAAAAGGGCCAGGCTTGTTTTTTTTCTTTTTCTTTTGTTTTTATTCTCTGTTAAAGTGTATGTTGCTTTCACCTTCATTTTCCTGTCTAAAAATATTATTCATGAAATTTACCTCAACTTCTCCTGAGCTGTGTGGCCCTGAAAATGAAAGCAATTTACCAGAAAAGCATGAAAAAATAGGTGTTGTTTGTCAATTCCCAAGATTAGACCCTTAATCTGAATGAAGTTTCCAAGGCAAGACATTATATCGCAAATCATAAGATGGTCGTCGTCCTGCTTTAATAGAAAACATAAAGATATGTCAGTCAGTTTGCACTTGCAAATCTTGGAATTTGTGAGTACCCATACATCCATTACTTTAGAGTTTTAGCAGCCAAGTAAATAGTTTAAAAGCATACCTCCGATTGTATTTGAATAATTTAAAGTATACCGCACTTTGGGTTAAAGAATGTTCGTGCTCCGATTGCAAAAGTATTGGTACTTATGCTTTCTGTGTGCTGAAGAAAAGTACAGAAAAGTCTCCTAGTCCCCTGAGATTTGATAACTCGAAAAATATATAACTGTATTTATAACGCTGCCCATTTAAAGCAGGAACCTGATTCATTTTAAGTGGAGAAAATACAAAATGTTAAAATTTGTATTAGGTAATTACCTTTCATTCTAAATCTGTAAAACAATTCCTCTGATTCACCTGGTAGGAGTACAGGTAGTCCCCCGGTTACATGCAAGATAGGGACTGTAGCTTTGTTTTTAAGTTGAATTTGTATGCAAGTCGGAACATTATTTCAATAAATGCAGTTAGGACAGATGTTTCTCTCAACTAATTATTAGGCAGCATTATTATTAGGCAAAAAAAAGAAAAAGAAAGAAAAAAAAAAACTTTATTGAGCCTAGATACAACTGCAGAGTTTGTCTTGGTCATCAAAGAGTTACAGGAACTTGCAGAAGTGCTCAGTCTCATCTGTGTTTAGCAAAGGATTTCTTCTGCAAGTCATGCAAACTTCCCCCCTCCAAGCCTCCATCCTGCAAACAAACGAGCAGGGAAGCAACGTTCGTATCTAGGAGTTGTTCGTATGTTGGATGTCCTTAACCTGGGGACTACCTATACTTCGAGTGGATCAGGCAGCAACGTTTTTTTTTTTTTTTTTTTTTTTATAACTTAGTGGCCAACATTTCCACTCACTAACATAAAAGATGTCTTGACAACAATGTTGGGGTCACAAATTTACTTTAAATTTTACCTAAAATTTGACAAAGTGTACAAATGTATCTGAAGTTACAGCTGGAGAGTATTCATCCTCTACAATATTGGGGTTTCATTTTTTATCAATTATACTGGTGGAACATGTTAAAGCCAATGTCTAAAATCAACCTATAAAGCAAAATACCCTGCAGATTAATAATAGATTTTGCTTTTAGTATTTCAGCCCAGAACTCTGCTAAAAAGCTGCAGCCACATGAGATGCTCAGGTTTCTGGGTATAGGAGAAATATGCTCACCTCTTCTTCCCACAAGGCAGTGCTCTTTGCCTAGATCTCTCCTCCTTCTGAGAACTAACCCCCAATAAGGGACCTATCTGCCCATACAAAATTGGCACCTTTATGGAAGTCTTTTTTTGCTTTTGAACTTCATGAAATGCCGCATTTAGGAAACATTGGATAAAGGTACTCTGTAGCATCACAGGGGGCTTTTCATGTATTTGCAGGGCTATTGAGCTTTTTATGATGCTTTGGATCGTCCCTTATGTCAGAACAAAGTTTTTTTTGGTAAACCCTAAAATTGAAAATATATGTCTTGTGGCTTTTCCAGATAATAACCCAGGCAATAGTAGCAGTACCTGTAATTTCTCATGACCTCTTGGGTTGAGTTCTGCATATGGTACAGCCTTGAAGTCATAGGTTTTTTAAACTGCTCCGACATTTTAGTAAAGGACAGAGACAATCACTGCACATAACAGTGTGGTTCTTTCTGGTTTTGTCCTGAACTTTTGCCATGTTGTTTGGCAGTTGCATTTATTAAAACAATTAATAAATGGCTAATAACATAACAAGAGTGATGAACAGGGTAAGGAAATGCCCTAAAATGTGCGGATTCCTGGCATAGAATAAAAATAGTACCTGCATTAAACTTCCGGATGGGAATAATTACATCCCATCCATCAGACAGTAGTACTACCTTTGTCACCTACCACTGGTTCCAAGTTTACATATAGATAAAATGAAATATAAATAATGCAAAAGGTAAAATTGATTAGCGATCATGCATGCACAAATTTAAACTTTTTTTGCAAAAAAGATTCTTGAATTCAGTTTTATAGGAAATCAGTGTAAATTTAATTACAAAGTATTTTAGGAAACTTTCTATTTTGTACTTGCTTAGTTAGTGCTGAAAGTAATATTTCTAAAAGATGACTTTTTAATATTATTATTATTATTATTATTATATTCTCCTTCCTTAAGCAATGTAATTTTGGTATCTGATACTGTTATTGTCCATTCCAGGGCATTGCTATATGTCAGTGTCTGAATGATATATTCATCAGTTATTATCCGTGTCGGTTGAATATATGAGCTGGATTTGGGAAGTGAAACTGAAAAATAAGTAGTGATACTTGGCAAATAGTTTCTGACGCTGTTGTCCAACAGGGAATTGTACACTGTAGATTTTTTTAGTAAGCTAATTTTTCACTGTTCTTTTAGCTTACATTGAACATCAAGAATGCCCTATAAGTAGATTTTTGTAATCTTTTTTTTTCCATTGTTTTAAATACGTTTCTAAAGCCATACCCTTTTAAATAACTTATTGCTTTTTGGCTTGTTTACACCTTGACTGCTTGCAAGCATAGTAACTATGTATAAATAATATGCATGGCTTTTATAATAAATGAGGATTGTTTTGTTTGTGTCTTTTTTGTCATTTTCTTTTATTCTGTGCTGAATATAAAACTATCATAAAAGTACAGAAAGTATTTTTGACTAATTTCAACTTCATTGTATCTTTACCTGAATAAATATTACACCTACATTATGTGGCCCTATAAATTTGTGAAGCAAATATATCAGAATTGCTAGAACCTAAAGAAGCATCGTGTACAAGAAGAAATTAGGTATCTATAGCACTAACAGGGAAATACATATACGGAATAAAAAAAGTTGTTGGATACTATTTTTGGAGGCATATTATGCCTCCCTTGGTCATTAAATACTCCAATTTTTTCTAGTTGTATGGGGCTGGGTGGATCAGCTTCAGGTAAAGGTATTCAAAATCAAATTTTTTTTTTAAAACTTGCATGAGATTAGTAGAGCATAGGTTAAAGAATGGTTTTGGCCCCACTGAAAGATTTCCCCCTCTTTTTCAGTGACATTTCAACATTTTGTATTTTTACTCAATTTCCATCCTGGCGACAGTGGTCACAAAAATAATTATGGAGGGTAAATCTCAGGTCTTCAGGCTTTTTATGTGACATGCAGGAAACTTTTCCTCCTCAAACCTTCTTCAAATGGTGGGTGCTCCACAATATTAGTGATAGTGTTGCTGATATGACAGGAATAGTGTCACAATCTGTATTATTACACCTCACATTTATGGCACCATGGTTACACACTCTTCGGTGGTTGGGGGGGGGTCCATGACACTCAGCACACACAGTACCACTTTATTAAATCTGGGCATAAGAAGATTAAGAACATATTGTGGTGGAGCAATTACTAAAATAAGCAGCACTAGGGTACTGAAGAGGTTGAACTTTGCCTTGTGTAGGGCGGCCACAGACACAAGCTCATTCTAGATAGTTTAAATACGTTTTTAGGATGCTACACCTTGAATACCTCCTTACTAAACCTTCTTGGATATATGTATTTTACATTTCTAACAGTAGTCTTTTCTCATTGAATTTAATTTAAGTTTAATTTAATTTTAGAGAAACCTAACTTACTGAAATCTTTTCATCAATACCTAATATATCAAATAATGTTATATATACTGGATGAGTTTGGTATTAGGTATATATACCTAATAATATCAACGTTTAATGACAGTAAGTAATAAGAGGGATGTAAATTGCTTGTTGAATCTGTAAATATTGCCTAAAATTGCGGATCGACCTTATTGCATGAGCATTCTCTAACTTTTGTATATTTTTCTTTATCTCTTTGAATGTTATTTCAGGAAATTGATAAAGGAGATGGAAGAGAAGCAACGATCAGAAAAAGCTGAACTAGAGAAAATACAGCAAGAAGTGGAATCTCAACGTAAAGAAACTGAGATTGTCCAGCTACAAATCCGTAAACAAGAGGAAAGCCTCAAGAGGAGAAGTATGGACATTGAAACTAGGCTGAAAGACCTTCTCGCTGAAAAGGAGAAATTTGAAGAAGAGAGGATGAGAGAGCAGCATGAGATAGAACGACAAAAGAAAAAGCAGGAAGAAGAATGTTTTGTGAAGGTCCAGCAAGAACTTCAGAGACTACAGGAGCTGCATAGTACAGAAAAAGCTGAGAAAATGGAAATCTTTAAAGAACTGGAAAAACTTAAAAAAGAAAAAGATGAGCAGTACACGAAACTTGAGGTAGAAAAGAAAAGGCTGGAAGAACAAGAGAGAGAACAGTTGAAGATTGTACTTCGCCTTGAAGAACAGCTTCGAGAAAAGCAAGAGATGATTCAGCTTCTAAAAAGGGGGGACTTCTTGAGATTAGAAGAGGAAATTAGTGTCCTTGAAGATGTAAGAGAAGATCTTCTACGCGCTAAGGAATCAAGGTCAGAAGGTGAAGAAGATCCTGATGAGGTTGAGCGAGCGACAAATAAATATACAGAGTTTAAGAAAAAGCAGGTGGAACAATTGTCTGTTTTGGTGGATAACCTAAATCAACAAAAAGATCACTTAGAAACGGAAATAATTGCTGACCTGGACATTGTTGGTAGATTTAATCTCTCAAATGTTGGTAATAGGAAAGAAGATGATTGTTCTCTGACATCAACCCCAGTAACAGAAGATGCAGATACAATAAAACAAACAGAATACCAACTTCACTGCAAGGAGAGGCATCTTAGGTACATAAAGCACAGCCAACTACCTGCATTGCTGGATGAAAAGCAGAGAGCATCCGAGATTCTGGATAGTGGTCTACTAGGTTTAGACAAAACATTGTATCAGATTGAGAAAGAAATTGAAGAAAAGGCTGATCAGCTTGCACAATTTCGGGCCAGTAGTGACCAACTACAACAGTTGCAAGAAACATTTGAGTTTACTGCAAACATTGCTCGCCAGGAAGAGAAAGTTAGGAAAAAGGAAAAAGAGATACTGGAATCAAGGGAGAAGCAGCACAGAGAAGCCTTGGAGCAAGCAGTTGCCAAACTGGAGCGTAGACATTCCGCTCTCCAGAGACATTCCACAATAGATGTTGAAATAGAAGAGCAAAAGCGTAAACTTGCTGCTATGGACAGCAGTCAGAAACAAGCTGGTCTTCAGGCAAGCTTAGAAGCTGAACAGAAAGCTTTGGAGCAAGACAGAGAGCGGTGAGCATGATTATATATTTTTTATTGATAGGAAATTTTTTGAGGTGGAAAGAAGGTTTTGTTCAGTTCATTGTGAATGAGTGGGTACTGGATGGACAAGAGCTAAAGAACAAAAAATCAAAAAGTCAAATAAACTGTTAAAATAAAATGTAATAAAAATACAGTCTATTGTAATTATTCAGTTACTTAGTGCTTTTGTTTAGGTCAAATATTGGAAGACAGTCAATGAGAGGGTTGTAATTTATCAGGTAATTCAAATATTTTTTAAATATATTAAAGTAAATATAATTGCTTTTAAACTTGATTACCTGAGCTGTGAGAAATTTATAGACAGTCATTTGAAGACTTTGGCCCTGATTTATTAAAGCTCTCAGAGGCTGGAAAGGATACACTTTCACCAGTGAAGCTGGTGATCCAGCAAACCTGGAATGTATTTCCTAAAGGTTTTTTTAATATTTGTTAGTAATGTTTTCAATCCTGGACCAGACCTATTCAAGGTTTGCTTGGTCACCCAGATTCACTGATGAAAGTGTATCTTCTCCAGCCTTGGAAAGCTTTAATAAATGGAACTTGTTACTTTCAAATACTTTTTATTGGAAAAGGTACAACTGCAGTGTTCAACAACTTTTTTTAACCTGGGTGGTAAGAAATTGTAGGCAGGTGGCAGCCCCTGTATTATGACCTAACTCTTCAGTAACCACCCAAAAACAGCCGTGTGGTCACCGAAAAATGCCAGGTGCTTCACCCGGCTAATAGGAGCTGGGGAGAACACTGAACTGAAATACCTAAAATATAGGCATATAAAGCATATGCATTACTCTGCTTTTAATGTACAGTGTCGCCTGTTATATGTTCATTGGAGTGTCACAAATGAACATATAAAATTAACATGTCAGAATCACACTGGGATTGTCCCGAAGAGAGTGACAAATGGGCGAGTTTGTGGGGCAGAAGTGGGATGTATGTTGCTCGAGAAGAATTAGCAGAACCAGCCAACAATGTCCTAATCTAAGGTTAATATTGATTTTACATTTAAATACATTTATTTATTTTATGTCCCTATCACATACAGTTTATAAAAGCTATTATGCATGCAAATTAGTTATAATAATTTTTAAGAAAACTCACAGGTACTGATAATGTTACATTTGCCCCGGGCATTTAGACATCCATTACCTACCTCTAGACACAATAGGATCAACCACATTCAATTTTTCTATAATGTCTTTTTTATTCAAAATTATCTCTACACATTTGCCCTTCTTTGGAAAGAAAACACACTTTACGCAGCCGTTTGCAGCCAAGGTGAAATCATTTCTGAAAATTGACTTCATTAATATTCTTGCTAAAAATATTTTTATACTTTGCTCACTGCTTTTAGTATAAAAATCTAAATGTATTCCAGACATTTTTAGCCTCATCTAATCCTTTTATGTGAATTCTAATGTTGTGAATCACATGCAGGTTATCCCATGAAATCCAGCAGCTAAAACAGAAGATACATGTGACTGCTGATCCACTTTCAAAAAACCAGTTGGGAGCCCAAGAAGAAAAGCCTCCTCTAGCCACATCTCCAGCAAGCCCAGTGAAAACTCAGACACATTTTCCTCAGCTGACTGATGACAGGTATGTAATCCTATTTAAATCCTCTGCTAAGTAAGTATGGTACAACACAGGCACAGCTATAATAACCTCACATTGTGGCCGAATGCTTTTATCGTTTTAGGGAAGCATATTGTTATTCTAGGTTGTACCTTCAAATAAAATATTATTGTAGTAAAAATTGTAATTTTCCCTGCTTTTAACATATTTATGCGATTATGCCTAAATTGCCTGGTGCATAGTGCAGTAAGTGGATACTGCTGACAAATATCCCTTTCTGATTACGTTACCTTTTTTAATGCACAATATAAGGTTGTAAATTGCTTGGCTTAAGTGTATACAAAATCCTGTTTGGCCCTTATAGCAAGAGAAGTGCAATTTACTTTCAGACTGTCTGATGAAGGTATTTATGGTTTTCCAGAATACACGCATATATTGAAGAAGAAGTACAGAGACGGTTGCAAAATATTAATTTGCCTTCTGAAGACCTCAGCAGCTTGAATCTGTCTTATTCTTCTGAAACTGGAAAGGTAACCTATTTACTGCTGCTTTCACTTTGTGTCTTGGAAAATGTATTCAAAAATATATCTAAAGAAACAATGAATATGAGCAATAGGTAATGATAGCAATTTATGATTGCTTTTAGGTAATGAGTTTATCATAATGCAAAAGGCACAACAGGTCCTGGCCCCTAATGAATGTTTTTTGTGCATGTTAAACATATTTATGTTATGTGCCTAACTACATGATCCCTTCCTCATACCAACCATAACTCTAATGGAGATGTTTCATGCTCTATTAGGAAAGGTCGGGAAGGTTTGTGTATAGGGGTCCTTGTTAATGGCCTTTTATCAGATGTGAGAACTGCTTCTCTTAGCATTATTTTTTTAATGGAAATGTAAAAGCAGCTTGTAGCAGGTTAATGGATTTTGGACAAAGGTCAAATGCACCTATCAAATATCTCTAAATGATCTTAGAAGTGTCTCAAACTGATTTGAAATGCAAGCGTAAAACACCTAAAAGAAAATTGCTTCTTCCCATGAACAGAAGATCAGAATTTGTTAATACGGGGCCCTTACTGGGAGAATGGGAAGGTCTTTTCTGTGCCACCTAAAATACATAGTCCCATTTAGACATCCTGTACCACATTATAACAGGAAAATGTAGGTAAGTATATGAAAAGAGGCTGTTGATATGATGTCTAATCTGTCAAACTTCTGATTGTAAGCTGTAATTTTGAGCTGTTGCAGTTGAACTTCAGATAGATCACATCACATTGCCATATATGTATTCCGATTTGGCATATAAAAATCCTTTAATGTTTTCAGAAATAGCTTTTCGTGTATATTAGATTCCTGCAAGCACAGTGATCTTTGATAGAGTGCTTCAGAAAATTGAAAAATTCAAAAAACTAAAATCTGATTGGCAGCTCTGATTGGAGTTCTTATGATGGTGCGGTAATCAGTTTATAGAGAAGGTCCCTTATTCTATGACAATTTTCATTTTACAATTCTCATGTCACGTTACTTGTCGTTTTCAGGGAAATTACAATTTTCTGAACAGCATCACTCAGAGGAAAATGAAGTATGAGGTATGTATTTTATTGCCTTTTGTGATGCTTGAAATTAATTTGCATGACTAATGATTCAAAAACATTGATTTAGTGGTAATACCTGCAAAGGTGGTGGGAGGTTGTGTTTCACTAATTCCATGTAACAAAATAGTTACATGCATTTACCCTGTCCTTTGAGCTTATAGACTTAATCATACGCCTGTCTGGGCAAGCCTGATGCCCTTATGGGAAATTATTACTACCTATTTGTATGTATATATAATATATATATATATATATATATATATATATATATATATATATATATATATATAATGTTTTAAGTGAAAATTGCAGCGCTAGGTTTTTTTCTCAGAATTGCTGCCTCTAGCAACCAAAATCCAATGCTCCATCCATTGTGTATAGGCAGATCAGGAATCCAAAATACTAAACCTAACAACTAAACACCAATCCTCAAGAGATACAAGATGGGTGTTGAACCCTCCAGTATATCTCCAAAACTTATTAACATTTGTTTAAACCTTTAAAAATTTCCATCTGCAACAAGCAGAAATACAGGGTAAAGAGAAAACTCAGGCCCATCAGAACTCCATTCACAATTGTTTGTGTATATCTGGTAATGGACAGGCTTAGCATTGTCATTACCTTTATTAGGTGACACAACTGTATTTTTATTTTACATTCCCATACTCTTTTCCAGGCATGAATATAAATGCTAAATTACAGTTCTAACGGAGTTAAATTCCCTAATGGCAGTAAGGAGTCCAGTAGTATATGCAACAGAATAGATCATAGTTTCGGTTAAGTGGCAAGAACATAAAATATGCAGAAAATAGGATATTGTTTATTTGCAGGAATGTTTTTGTTTTTATAACCAAGTGATGCACATAGACAATTCTAGTTCTAAATTAATTCACTTGACCTTAGACCTTGCCACTTATTTCTGTAGTGACTCTCGGAACGGAAGGGATGTGGCTAAATATGTCAGAAGGCATTTTTTTTTTTTTTTTTGGTATCATATACACATTTTATGTTTTGCAACCATTTGAGCCCAACCCAACCAAGCTTTAAAAGCCACTAAAGTAATCATAGGTACCTTGTGGTATCTACAGATACCCATCCTCACAATGGTCTTTGTCCCTGTAAAGCCTATTGACTTCCAAGCCCAAGTTGTACATGAAGTCACTAGTTATGTGAAAAGAGGACCCACCAACTCCTAGAATGAACCCACGTCCTCACTTATTCAGTGGACGTGACAAGTTCAGTGGGTAGTATAGGCTACGAAATGTATTAATTGTCAGGGCTTAGCATGGCACTAAAAGAGCCAATTTTTGATATGGCTGGGGAGACAACACAAGGGCTTGTGTATGGCTTTTGCCTAAAAACCAAGGGGGTCCTTAAGCATAAATCCGAGTGCTTGCCAGCAGTTTTGTAACTTACGTTATAGTCCTGGTCAGCTTAATTTACCAGTTGTTGAATTTCCTATTTATATTTATATTCTTCTGAATGTAAAGACTATTTCCAGCTTAGATTTCATCGCCATCCTATTATCAGGCCATAGCATTGACAAATTTGTGTTGATGTGTTATGACAGAGATCCTTTCTAGGTATCTGGTTTATTTTTCACACTTTATTTGGTGTCCAGGACACCAACATATTTGAAACAAATATATACAATATATATAGTAGCCTAGATTTCTTTCAGTCTCTTTTAAGCTACTAGCTAGGTTTGGTAAAGGACATATGTGTAAACTTCAAAGGAAATGGGAATGATATACTGTAATTGAATAAAGTGATGGAAAAACAGCTAATTTCCTAATCAACACCAATCACACAGTGAATGATCTCATCTTTGAAAATGATGTATGTACACAAAGGATATATTGGACTCTTTCCTGTCTTTAACATTTTAAACAGAAAATACTAGAACCTCAGGCAAACCCTGAAAAAGTATCTTTTGCTGAGATTGGATCCGACCTGTTGCTGCCTACAAGACAAACCGGGGTGGCAGTCATTGAAAGACAGAATCAAAATCCTGTGACTGCTAATTTATATTCTTGCTTCACAAGAAAATATTCTGACTCTCAAGAGAAACATTTGAAGGAAGAGAATGAAAAAAGGAAAAATAGATCATCCATTAGTGAATATTTTGACTTTCTGTCTGACACAGAACGTGAACCAAGTCACCTTCTCAGTAGAGAGCTCTGTAACAGCAAATGCTCTCATCAAAATATTTCATTTGCTGCTCAGAAATTTCCTGCCAAGACCAAAGGGAAACATTTAGAAAGTGTATCTGGTGACCGCAATTTTTTTCAAATGGAATCTGACCGCACTTTCTTCCAGCAGATGTCCTCCTCCGAGATGAAGACGCTTGATAATGAGCAACCCGAGTGCAATGATATATTTCATTGTAATCTCTCTGAGACCAATATGCTTCCTGAAAATGAGGGGAAGAAGCTTTGCTACCCAACTCACCAGGGTATCCTACAGCAGCCTTGTGCTTACCAGCGTGACTCCGATAACTCCTTGTGCCAAAATGTAGCACATCAAAAATACAACCTGCAAAGTCTTTTTAGCAAGTTTTCTCACCTTTATAAAGAAACAAATCTGCCAACCATTCAAAATGTTATTAAGCAAGCTAAAGAGTTGTACAGCATACAAGCTGATAGCACACGGAACATTCCAGGTCTTTCGTTTATTAAAGATTTATCCTTTGGAAAGTATTTCCCATTCATAGAGTCAAGCCAGGTAAATACAGGTTTTGCTATTTCTGATCCACGTGACAATAAGGTGAAGCTTTACAGCACTGGCCAACCCAATGTGGATAATGAAAAAGCAGAACAGCTTGTCCTGTTTGAATTATCTCTGAGGAAGGCATCAGAAAATTGGTATGGCCAAGAATCTAAAACTGTCACTGGAGAAAGTGCCAGTTCGGTCTCACTTGCATTCCTGAATTTTCCTAATAAGTTTTTCAGCCTCATAGACTACTCTGTTGATGAACTTTTGGATTACTTAATCTGCACTTTGCCAGACTTTCAAGCTGATAAGAACCAGTTTAAAGGTCTATATTGGCATTCTCTTGGCGCTAAGAATCACAGAAAATGCCAGCCAGCCTGTTTGCTTATGTTCACATCGGATCTCTTCTTTATATTATTTTTGGGCCATGCTCCAAAACTTTTTTGTTCCATTCCTTTGACTTCTTTTCAAGAACTTCACATTTGTTTTGGCGGACAAAGTGTACACCTCCTGGGGACATTCGAGTACTCGCCTCTGGCTGTATTTACATTTGACAGTCACTGCACCCTACAGCTATGTCGGGATTTAACAAAAATGCTCATGCCTGAATTAAGCTACACCAAATTCATCAGTCATCCATTGCTGAGTATAGATCTGATGGAACTGTCAATTGACTGGAATGCCAATGTATCTGACATTGTCTGCTCTAATGGCTTTAAACTAACTTGTAACTTCAAGAATGCATTAGCAGACATAGTCTATCTCCTTCATGAGAACACCAATGGCCCAAAGCCACCATTAGGAGATCTGCGCTTGTTGCTGTACACAGCAGTTAAAGTTGAAACTTCAAATGCACAGAGTGTACATGCATGGCTAGCACTTACAAACACATCTGTTGCTCTTGTACACGATGAAGCTTTGCTTCCAGACTTGTGGGTTTCTGGTTCTTCTTCTTCAACTTTTAACCAATTGAATCTACACCCTCTAAATAATGTCAGATGCATTATCTTAAAAGACAGGGACAATTTAAACAAAATGGCTCTTGTTTTTTCCAAAAGTGACAGTGAGTTGCATGTACCTTTGGAAGAAGATGATTTAGTTTCAGCTATTTCTGAGATGCATGGGTTATCTTCAATGACTGATGTGTGGAGTCTTACGTTCAGCTCCTGTAAACATGCTCTTTTTTTTATTAGGCATCTTACATGAACAACAGTCATAAACATAATTTAGGTCAACATACAACAGTTAGCAAAAAAAGTGTATAGCCAACATAATGTAAGGTATAACACTTTCATAATCAGGGATATTTTGTGCTTTCATGAACATATTGATTTTTATTCAATTGGGATCTTGCAGCTGGGGCTTTAGTATATTAAGCAAACTGCCTTAGTTTTTTTTATAGGGGTTAATCCAGCATATAGTATTTTGTGGGATCCCTGTCCACAAAGTTCATCAGAAGTCTTAGAATACACATATAACAATGGTTGCCTCAATAGACTTCTGGATGTTCTTATGCTATCCAACTGTCACAAGAGATCTTTTAACAGCTTTTGGCTTAAACACACAAATTTTGTTGACCTGGACATACAATTCTTCTTCTTATGGAGCACATAGCCAATCATAAACCTGTGAGACTTGATGATAATGGTCACATAATTTTTCTAATGTGTGCACTATTAGTACATTCCTTATATGATGCTTCAGCTGGGATTGTTTAATGGTGCCCATAGACTGTTGACTTATTTTGCAACCCTGTGATTTAAGTGACCTAGTAATAATTTAATGATTCTTGTACAATTCATGACATGCGAACAAAAATAAAAAAACAAAAACAGCTTTGCTTGATTTGCAGAGCTTCATAAATTGTGCGTTCAATTTCCTTTATATGTGTTAGAACGTAATCTGTTAGTGAGTTTTGTCACGGTAGCCTGACACTTTTGAGTTTGACATTGCAATGAATAAAATATCGATTTGGAAAGTAATAATGTTTTCTATATTTTATTGTATTTCCCTGTTCATTTACTGCGGTCTGCAAAATTACTAGCATTTGAACTAGCATATAGACACTTATTCAGACAATTGATTTGTAATAAGTCTACAGCACAGGATTATGAAATTAAGTTTCTTATTACCTGGCAATAGCATTATGTGGCACAATTTTCCTGTAAACCACTCATCCTTGTCTAAAATAAAGCAGTTCCATAAACATCTATATAAAATGAGTTTATTTCTGATCTCTCTATCTTTTTTTTTTTAAGCTCCAGATGAGTTTGGATACCTAACAGCAACTCTAGTCTCTATAACTAAAAACCCTTCTATATAACATTTTATGCTGGATTCACATATTTGTAGTGCATCCATTCATGCATATTATTTGCAATTTGATAATATGGGGCAGCCAATACGAGTTCTTCCCTGGCTCTGCCAGACATAAATGTGTTGGGACATCGTCCCAAAACAAGCATGGAGTGTTGGAAAGTCCTTGTCAGTTGTAGCAGTCTTCACTGTGACAGGAAGTATTTCTGTTCTCTTTCCCGTCATTTCATTCAGCCAATCACATAGGCGGGCGTGCGTGTCTGGATCAACAAACTGACAGGAGAGAAGTTCCTGATCCTTCTTGTTGCAGCCAGATTCTACCCAAAGCCCCTCCGCCTAAGACCAGTTCCATGTAGGAAATTTTTTCAGAGATCAGTTTTCAGTGTTTGATTGGTTGTTTATTGGAAATAGTCATATGTTGGTAAACACTGTTACTGCTTCCATAGGCTTTTTGCACCTACTTTATAATACTCACTGCCGGCAAGGTCTAGCTTCTCTGTTTCACAGACTACAGTATATATATTGTTAACAATCCCTTCAAGGATTACCATTCTGTGCAGCTTTCTTGGGGTACATAGTTACATCTATGTAATCATATAGCATAGGTAGGACCTTGTCCTTTGCTTCCCATAGAGTGCAGTGTAGTTAAATATGTGAGGGAATTATACTGTACAGGAGAAAATGATGCAAATATTGCAAAACGCTCAGCTCCACAAAGACGGTTCTCTGTGGGAACTGCACTGTGAGCTCCAGTGCTCAACGGCCACAGTGTTCTCTGCCAAGGTAGTATGCAGCCTTTATCATCCTTTCCTTCAGCCAGACACAGGATTTATGAGGTTAACTTTTTTTTTTTTTAAAACAAAACCAGCCCCTGTGAGACAGTAAATTTTGTTGGAGTTATCAAATGATGAATTTATGACCCGTGGAATAAAGTTTTAGAGCTTTTATTTTTAAAACAAAGTTTGGAATGTGTTGGTTCCCTGGAGCTGGGCACTGCAACTCTAAGGTCTCTGAGATATCAAGCTTTTATGTGAAGCTAAGGAGAAAATGGGAAAATGAAAAGATGACCCGGGGTGATATAGCACACAGCTGACATATTGCATTCTAGCCAGTGGGCGAGATAGTCATAGGTTCATTCTAACTGGAGAAATCAACATCTTAAACATTAACTAGCTCCTGACTCTGACAATCCCTGGAGACTAAAAACAAAAAAAAAAAAATTCTGTCACTCAACACAAGAGCACAATGTTCTCTGACTATATATTATAACCTGAAATATGACTTTTAATTACTAGTGCTTCCACTATTACTATGAATTTATCAAGGAAAACATATAGGCCATTAAATATCCTTATTGTATTAGATATTTAGTAATCTTAAAGTTACCTTCCATTAAAATGTAACAATTTTGTTGTCTTTGCAAGACCCTTACTATATCCCTCAGATGTTCTATATACCCTTCGGCATTTATTGTGTGGGCCTCAGTGCTCACGAATGCCAGTGAAGGGAAATTATTTTTTAACTTAGAATAAGTGTCCAGCAGTATCATTTTCCTGTGTTTGATCTGTATTTGCAAACACAACTCAAATGCAGGTCATCCAAAAACCTACTGACATTAACTGAGCAATGCTCGTGGCAATTTAGAGGCAGTGTTTAATTTGCATTGAATTGTACTGGATTCTTTTGGACACAGGATGTCCCACTTAGGTGTGTATGAACTTTAGACATAGCTCTTTCTTGTAAAATGCAAGTGCATATCATTTAAGTGCATGCATTTCTATATACTAATTAACGTATGCCCCGTACAGCAGTCAGTGCAAGGCACACATGCATAGAGATTTTTTTAGACACCAAGCTGCCCTAGATTCACCTAAGTGACGACAGCCTTTTGTACATGTTCTACCCTCTGTGACTAATGTTGGAAGAGCAAGTGCTAAAACGCATTGTTAGTGACTGAATAATGTAGAGAAGTACTTTTTAGCCATACAAGTAAAAGAAAAAGTGAAAAGAGACCCAAGAGAAATACCCTGAGCCTAGGCTTGACTTTTCTGCAAGCCATGTGGATCATAGCTGAGAACATATTTGGTCTCTACTCCCATTGTATCCTTTTTAGGCATTATTAGATATAGATCTGCCTACAAATAGCTTAATTTAATTGGCATAGTATACCACAGTGCTATGGCTAAACAACCTGTATATTGCAATAATTAGTATTAAACATGGCAAGGTAGCAAGGTATCAAAGCTTTTAATGTTTTCTGTACCTGAGAAACAGCTCGTATCTTGGTCCTTGGAACCCTTTAGCAGTGCAAAGAGGAGCTTTTGGAATTTAAGACACACACAGGTACATTTAGGGTGCCCATTGTTGGAATCATATGTTACTTATCATATGTTATGTGATTAGTGATTAGTTTGGAATATTGGCAGATTCCCTGTTTTTTAAGGCATGCTATATCTGCTGAGTAACCCAGTCTATTTAAACATTCTGTACTTGTACAAAGATACAATAACTGGGGGCAACTGGCTTAGTTTGTCTCAAAGACTGGGACAAACATCATATGTGTTGATTTAGATGAGCATGTAATGCATCATGTGACCAGGTTTCTGGGCATGGCTTTATCATAGACCTGATGCCATAAACATTAGTAGGCAAGCTCAGTCTGACCTCCGCAGATAACATGTGCCTTGTAGTACTGTAAAGCCCTTACCACTTTGTGTGAACTGATCTGTTCAACTCAGCGGACAATTTTAAACCATGGAATTTGCATGGTGCCAGTCAGAGGGTAATACCAAGTACCTGCTAAACCCAAATATATCTTGCAATGTGCACAGACCTCTAGGTCCATGACCTTTTTCTTGTGTAAGTTTGAAAAAAACCCATAACAATAAAACACGTACTTCTTGATGTAAGGAGTCTTTTTTTAAAGCCATAAATGTAAAATTTACCAAACATTCCATGTCCAGTGTCAGTGATTACCTCTCCACCAGACAATCTCATATTCACTGTGTTATACATAAACCCCTGAATAAAGAATCTAAATTAAGAATCGGAGCTATTTTATTGGGCTGGATCCCCTAAACTATCTTGTACATAATAGTAACTGTTTTTATATGTAAGAATTCTTACAAAAGGTACTGCTGTTCACCCATGGAGTCCTAAATGTCAATATGTATATAGTCTTTTCAAAGAAAAGTCTTTTGACTGCTAAAATGTTTCTGTGTATATACGTAATTTATGTAGCATGATTGGGCTCTGTCTTTCAAGTTAATTGTACTATGACCCATAACAGTTGGCATATATCACAACTTGGATGATCACTATTTGAATCAAAAAAGAGTTGCTTGTAATTCAGTAGAATCTTCTCCATGAAACTCTTCTAAGAGATGTCATCATATTAAATTCTCTGTAACTCCTCGTTGCTGGTAACATCAACAAGTAATCACCGGCTGTGTGGAGTTTTTCTGAGGTTGTTGAGATTTCTTGCCTTACCTGGTTTTGCAATTTTGTCCCATGTCATACTATGGCCCTTTTCAATTTCTGTTCCCCCACCCATAGCTATGTGTCCTCACATCCTGATGACCTCTTCCACTCCCACTATTTGTCACTACTGTTGTCAGAAGGAATATATATCTATTAAAACCAAAATTATACAATCCTTAAATCATTGTATCACAAGCTTTTGTAGCAATCATTATATCAAATTACTTTCAAAACTGGCAAGGTGAACTTTATATATAATTTTTGGAATAGTTTTATTCACAGTGGTGTAGTTAAAAAAGTGCAGCAGGAGCCCATAAAACAACCATACTCAAGAGCAGAAATCTCCTTTTTTTCAAAGTGGAGAGTATAAAGATTGAACTGACATTGCTCAGGATCTGTCTCTCAAATATTTCCTATTACTGAAAGAATAATACAAAGCTTATGTTTTCATTGATGCTCAGAGCTGTGGCTCCCAAGGACCAAATCCATTTATTCCCCTTTTACAAAAAGATCCTATTATAATCACCATTTTTATTGTAGATTTTATTCACAACCTATATCTTTGATATGATGGAAGACCAAATGTCTAGCTACCATGGACATAAAGTTGAAGGTTCTAATATCTTAAAGATGCTGATACAATCTTTTTTTTTATTTTTGATACGCATAATGCACTTCAGGCACATGTAAATGATATGTGTGATTCCCATGCTCTCACAATCAGTGCAATGTCTTCCCCTTTTGTTAAATTATTACCTTCATTTATATGAGCATTAGTCACATTTTCTGTCTAGTCTCCTTTATTCTCTCTCAACCATTCCTTTAGGAAAACAGAAAAATTTAATTTATCATATTCATTAATAATAATTAAAGATATCTTTGTGTGTACCAAATTCTCCCGCAGACCCATATGTTGCCTTGTAAAAATAATGATGATATAATTACTGTTCACAAAGCCTACGAGAAGAGCTGAGCTGTGTGAGAGACCTTACAGGTCCACCCGCTACAGGTTGCCTAAAGAAAACCACAAGGGGGTGGTTTTTAGAAAATGTTGTTTTTAGAAAATGTATTTGTTTATCTTTGAGTTCACCAACATATGCCCACCCAGAAGCTACCATCCTAATTCCCCAGCTATTGAATACAGAGATGGGAATTATTATCATCATCTTGTATTTGTATAGCACCAACATATTACTCAGCTCCTCACAAAGGTCATATTAATGTCACTAACTGTCCCTCAAAGGAGATCACAATCTAATATCCCTACCATAGTCATATGTCATTAACCTCCATTGCTACAAGTGGTAAGCCCGAGTCACACTCGGGGTTGGAACACCTAGGGAAGGTTAGTAAATAGAGGGCTTACCTGATCCGCTGGGGTCCCGCGCCGTCCAGCGCCGCGATCTCCGTCTTCTCTCTTCTTTCTTTTTCCTGCTTCTGCATCCGATGAGTCCCCGGGGGAGTTCCCAGTGACGTCGGTACGTGTGTACGTCCCCGCCGAGCGGGGCGGGAAATTCAAAATCCATTTGCATTGCATTCAATACAAAATAACTGTATTAAATGCAACACATTGGATTTTTATGTGTAAAAGCAGTACATTGTTTTCAAGAACATTTATTTTACAGTCTATATAATATTATGAGTATAATATGTATTTTTTTTTTTTTTTTATTAAATTTTTTTTTTAAATAAATTAAATTGTTTTTTTTTTTAAATATATAGATTTTTTAAATGATTTTGTGTTTCAAACTTTATTATACTCATAATATTATACTGTAAAATAAATTTTCATGAAAAACAATGTACCGCTTTTAGACATATAAAACCGGAAAGAAATGTGAAAGAAAGAAAGAAAGAGAGAGAGAGAGAGAGAGAAAAAGGAAGGAAGGTCAATTTGGGGAGAAGCCAACTAACCTAGCTGCATGATTTTGGAATGTGGAAGGAAACCTATGCAAACTTCTTGCAGATAGTGCCCTGGCTGGGATTCGAGTCTGTGACCTATCGCTCCAAAGGCCACAGTGCTAACCACTATAAAAAAATAAAAAATAAAGAGTAAGTTTATAAAAACACATCATCAGAAACTCCAGCAAGGTCCCATGCAGAACCCATCTACATCCCTGACCATTCTTTGTCCAGCTCAATGATGAAGGTAATGCTAGTTATAAATTTTATTATCTGTATTTAAATTAAAGAATTTGCTTACCTTGAGTTCAGCTTTAAAGTGGGGCACTGAATTTTACCTTGGTACTCAATTTTATTCTATGTAACAATTAAGAAAATGTATGGGAATACAATAGAAACGCTTGTTTTGGCAAAATGCAAAAGCATTATTAATATTGAAGGTATTTTTCTACCATAATTCAAAATGTCAAGTTAATAGAAAGATATAGGACATAAAGCTTTAATTTCAAATGCCAGATTTCCTTCTTTTTCTTTTAGCAGGAACACGCAGAATTCCTAGAATGGCTGCATATTTTCAGCAGCTAATGAAAGATCAGTCTTATTTGCAATAGACCCACAGTTCATTTATTTGAGGTTGTCTATTTTAGTTGTGGTTTGATATCTGTGTGCTGTCTTTTACTTGCTGATGGAGGGGTGGTAATTTGAGTATCCATAGAAGCCTAGATTGAAGCTTCAGTCTGCAGTCCCATAATATGCAGCCTATTAGAGGCAGAAATAGTATGAAATGTGAGCAAAAATAATATAGTCATTTCCCACAAGCTAATGCATTTACCTATCTACAGGCTGCAGAAGTGCTATATCATCCTTCATAATTATTCATCACTGAAACACAGCATAGATAGTAAAGTGTCAGTATCTCAGCTGATAGATCCATTGCTGCTTCAATTATTCTCCCTATCTTCAACCGCACACCTGGGCTCCAGACGCCAAGTGGTCGCTGCAGCAGTCAACTTCTGATATCCATACCAATCCTGTGTGTGTAATTTTGTTTCAGCATGCTGGGGCTCCAGTGGCCAGTCTTCCTTTGTAACAACCTTCCCAGCCGACACTTGGACCCCTAACAAGACTCCAAGCAACATGACATGACTTTATGCCCGGAGGAGCTGTCATGTCAAGATTGATGCTACCTTACCTGTGTTACTGTGTAATGGGAAATGTGACCAGAACATATTCATATGTAATAGCTGTAAAATATTAAACACATAAATCTACCCAGGTATTAGTCATTTTCAGAACGGGGCTGTGCTTATTTTAGATTAATTTAAAACGAATAGTGCGTCTTGTGAAAATATTTTTATTTTTTTCTCCTATAATATATGAAGTGTCAGCGAGTGAAAAATCATCCCTGTCATTCTGTTTCTAAATTATTTCACATTTACAGCACTTGAAATGGAAGCTTCATTTATTTTTCTTTTATGGGGTTTATTAAGGACCAATTTGACATGGTCTATGAAGAGGGTTATGTAACTGACAGCTTCCAGGCTATATGTGGCCTTAGCTATCCTGAAGCCATCACTAAATTCTTAGAAATGACAGAATGTTTAATATGGTTCTGATAGATGGTATGAAGGAATAAATATATGAACTGTGAAAAAAGAGATCTAATGGAGAATACGTGCCTAGGAACATAGCCCTTTATTCTGCAGTGTAATATTAGATTTAGCGTGGGAGCAGCCATCATGAATGATCTGTAGTTTTTAGGCATTGTTGAAAGCTGGCTCCATTAAGGCTTTTGCTTTGGAGTCAGACAGTGTGTCTCTGATTAAAAAAAAAACCTATATCAAATTAAGTAAAACACCTTTCAGAGTGGACCTGAGAGAATTTCCCCACAAGTTGATTGACTACACAAGAATGTCCATCTCCACTTTTGGCAGCTTTTACATCCCCACCTTTCCCAGAAAATACCAATATGTTTCCATTGAGAAAAAAGACATTTAAAGGGGGGGGGGGGTTATGATCACCCTGTATACATAGATAAATGGTCTATATAGGGAACTCTCTTCCTTTAAGATTGTTACAAAGAACATGAGGACACTCTTTGCATCTGGAGGAAAAGAAGTTTAAGCTCCAGATAAGGAAAGGATTTTTAACTGTAAGGTCTGAAGATGTGGAATCGGCTCCCTCAGTAAGTAGTTTCAGCAACTACTATAGATTGCTTTAGGAAAAAGCTGGATGCTTTTCTAGAAACACAGAAAATAACTGGAGATTAAGGCTTTAAAGTAAAAATACCAGAGACTGTTGATTCAGGAAACATCTGATTGCCTCATTGAATCAGGAAGGATTTTCCCCTGTTGGAGCAAATTGTGTGTAGTACATGATTTTTTGCTTCATATTACAGGCAATAATGTAGAGCTGCTCCAACTCTCTGGAATGGTCTTCCTCGCCCTATTCGGCTTGCTCCTACTTTCTGCTCATTTAAAAGAGCGCTCAAAACTCATTTTTTCAAACTTGCCTACCCATCTTCTTCTGTCTGCTAAACCCTCATTACTTCCCACCACTACATATCGCCCATCCTATTGTGTGTGAAATTCCCCCACCTACTAGATTGTAAGCTCTTCGGGGCAGGGTCCTCTCCTCCTGTATCACTGTCTGTATTAGTCTGTCATTTTCAATCCCTATTTAATGTACAGCGCTGCGTAATATGTTGGCGCTATACAAATCCTGTTTATTAATAATAATAATAATAATAATAGAGGACATGTTTTTAGACTGCTTGGAAGACTCGCAGTGACCATCCGTGTATATCATTCACATGGTTGGAAAGATTAGGATTCAATTTGTAGACTATTTATGCCCCCAAATTAAAAGCTGGCTGGCTGGTATGCTAAAATGTACTTAATTTTAATTGTTTTGATGTATATTTAATTTTACAAAAATATATATTTATTACAAATTACTTGTTACTATTACTTTCAGAAATAAGGATTGTGTGGGTCAACAAAACATCACTGTTCCTATTGTATGGAAGTATGGAAAGTAACAGGCAGACTGTATACAATAGGAACACAGACTCTCATGGATAGCATTACAAGTTTGAAACATATTTTTAACACTTTACTCTTTATAGCTCCAGTTTTAGCAGGTTTATAGTTAAACAAAATACAAATGTAAAATGTCAACCACATACTTGTTGAAGCCCTTTGATCATTTTTTTCACTCTTCTCTTCCTTTCTGTTTACTACACTGGTGACAAAATAAATAAAAGTTCCAAGCAAAATGGTAATTTCGGACAAATTGGTAATGGCTGGAACCTCTCCTCTATTGTTTTTAATAAAGAGAATAATAATCAGAAAAGATAGAAGCTCTTAACAGCGATTGATGGAAAAAGCAGACTTTGGGGTCAGTTTATAAAGCAGTCAATATGTCATTCACCAATCATACTCTGTTTAAGAATTAATCACTGCCATTGAAAACATATTGACCTTAGATTCCTCAATAACCCCATTTTCTGTAACAAACAACAAAATTCTAGCAGATTCAAACTAAAAAATGTTACTACTGTGGCTTGAATCTGTCACAAAGGTATTCAATTTTCACTGCAGGAACCATAGTGGAATCAGTTAGGTAAAATGTGTATTACTTGGGTATAAAGCCCATGGTTTTTGTGGCATGGTTGCTAGCATGGGGCACAAAGTAGCTACTGGATCAGTGGTTGCCTGAGAAGTATTGCCTGGATTGTGATGATGATGACTACAATGTCTTATAAAATGTTGGTGGACTCAGTGAGGCAGAAGGAGAGCTGGGTGTCAATGAGTGCACATAGGTATGTTATTGGTGATGGAGAAGGTTTGGCAAAATAAGCAGAAGATTAGGTCCACAGTCAACTTCACTGAAAAAATTAGCATCGGATCTATCTCTGCTATGCTGCTGGTGTGAGATTTATTCACCTCCTTTATCTTCACTGTTATGGATGTAGGATGGCCCCTTGTGTGGCCCTCTGCTGTAATGCATGTGGTTCATGTGATAAGTTATATCTTTACCTTGTTTCCTGTGTATTGCTGAAGGTACTTTCATTGACTTCGATTACGATGCCTGAGCCCACAAAATGACATAAAAAATGCAGCTAATCTTTTTCCAATTCTTACTCTAATTACTGAACACAAATGACTATCTAACTGTCCCAATTCGCCCCAATGATAACCAGTGTCTGAAAGGCTGGTAATTGGGCCACAAAACTTAGTACATTTTCAGGTATTTGTCTAAACAAGCACCTACCCAGGCCAGGAAGAAATACAGGGCTTGATTTATTCTAGCTCTCTAAGACAGAAGAAGATAGACCATCATAGGAGAACCTGGGTGTTTTCGTAAATCTGGACCAAGACCATCCTCTGCATTCTTGGAAAGCCCATTAGGTCCATTATGTACAAATACACAAATAAATGATTGATTTTTTCCCAATCTAACTTTCCATTGTTATTCAAAGTTGAATGAAAGATTTGGGATAGTATAGGTCTTTGCAGTGAAATAGTTTGTTTAAAAATCTGACTAAAAAGAGACAGATGGAGAGAAGAAAAATGGTTCCAAAAGAGAGACAGTTCTTCCGAATGAGGGACAGTTGGAAGTTGTTTTATTTCTTTTCAGACTACTTTCTCAAAAATGAATTGTATAGGTTTTTGTAACATAACTTAACACTTTGTAACTCCACACAACCCCAATATAAGCAGTACTTGAAGACATAAATTAATAACAGGGATATAAAAACCTGTAATAGATGGGTTGTTATTGGTCAGATTTTGGAGGTTTTCTGATATTTTAAGTTAGTGAATCACTGCAACCTCAATTTCCAGGTTTTTTCATTAGAATTGTGTATAAATGTATGAACTGTATTCATTTCATATACTGTGTCTACATTAGTATTTTTCTGCTGGTGAATGTAATGGAAACACTTAGTGCTGTACAAGATTTTTAGTTGCTCCCTTGTAGTTGTCACCGTAGATTTATGTGTAGGTGTTATAAAGCTTTGTAGCTCCCTCGCTTTGCATTACTGTTATTCTCTTGTGTTCTTGTTTCATACAACACTTGAATATACATCAGTTTGTTGCCTTCTACCTCTTGCTCTTAAATTGAGATATTTATTTGTGTGGGTGTGTGTATATGTATGTATTATTGTATATATTAAATTCTTCTTTTGATTATCTTATATTTGAGTTGTGTAGAATAAACATCAGTCTCCCCAACTCCTAATGATATTGTGAGATTAACAGGGCGATAACCCCACCATCCCCAGAATGGCTGTTGTATGCTGCTCTTGTTATATCGGGCCTGTGTACATTTCCTATTATATTTCCAATGAGAAGGTGGTGTAAGCAAGTGTTCTATGAACTCTATGGTTGATGTTAAAAAAATTATAGAAACTCAGGTGGGTGGCACAACTAACTTACTAAAATGCCTAGATCAGCTTTGATAGCTGTTGAGGTACTAAAAGGTTTTTCCAGGTAGGACATTTATGATGGATGCATAGAGGAGACTTTTGCTAGAACAAGCATTCTTCTATGATCGTCCAACGCAAGTAATTCCTATATACAATTCAGTGAAGCAATGTGCTAGCGGTTGCTGGACATGATTGCACAATGCTAATATTATCATTGTTATGTCAACACATTACCTGGTGGTTCATGTTCATAGCCATGTCTAAGGAGCTTGCAATTTAATATCCTTACTGTATTCAAAGTATAATGTATCCACGATGGTCTGGAAGCTGCTTTGGCCACTATGCCACCATACCTTTGTATGTTTGAATGCCGCTACTAGCACTCAATTATGAACATTCTCTGGTGATTTTAGTAGTACAATTGCACTAGCAAAAACCACCTCTGTGTGCCAAGCCTTAGGCTGTTAACACTTACCCTACAATATTGCTGAGTTTTTAACTGCTCTCTCCTTCTGTGGACATTAATATTTATTCTGCATAGGCAAGGTAATAGAAACCTCATTCAATTAAATCCTCAATCAATCATCAATCAAATTTTCCCTTGCACCTGTCATCTAAACTCTGTAGTTAGCGTTCATTAACGTAATACGACATCAGCAAGACAGGTAAAAATCTTCAGAAATCATAGAAGCAACAAATCTAGAAAAAAATTTGCAGATGTCTTTAAAACAGATTTTCTGGCAAGACCGAACCTTATGGATAGAGACATAGAGAGATATTTTTTAAGCATCTGTTAAGTCGAGTGACATGAAAGCAATACGCTTGTGATGTATCATGGGCAAAAGTTAAGGCCATAGCAAAGATTAATCAGTTTGATTTAATGGCAATGTTGGAGATGTCAGAATGTATAAAATATAGTGGTGCAGGAATGCTGACATCCAAAACACTGAGACCCGTGTAAGGATTTTCTGGATAGGTAAGAGTTAATTCCATTAAAAAAGTAGAAGAAAATGTAAGAGAAGGTTAAAGTAGCAGCCATTTACGATTCTTCTGTGTTCAGATCTCCACCACAGTTTAATGTTGTCAAATAAAAGGTCAATCCACCGAAGTGGTGTTTTGGATAGATGATAATGGCATTGAATCGCCCACAGTGTTTTTTTTTGTTTTTTCCTCTCTCAGAAATTCATTTGGATGATCAAAGCACTCTGATTTTCTCTTTTGGATTTTGCATTTATTTAATGGAGAAGGTGGCAGGTTCAAAAACTGTAGGAGGAAATGTGATAGAAGTAATGAATGATTTATTTAACCACTGCATACCCATAACTAAATCAGACAACTTACAGTTTATATTTGATAGTGACTTGGCAAATATGGTATAGAGCTTTGGGGGAAGGAGTTTGCCAGATTGGATCTGCTAGTCACACACTCATGTTTATGTATCCCACAGCACAAAAAAATACCATTGTTCCTTAAAAGAACATTAAACCATACAGAGACATCATGCAAAGCAAGGCATGCTGAGTAATAGGGAAAAGGTTATCTGCAGGGAGTCACACTAGTGACTAGTCCTTTGCGCACTTCTTGCCTTTAAGGAATATATATTTATTTTTAAGGGATTAATTAGCAGATTTTGCATATAAGTGCACCTGTCATATTAGGTGTATAGTGAGGTTGCCATTGCAGGATACCTTCTTAAACTTACCTATTTTTGATAGTTTTGCTATCAGACCTAGAACACAAGCGTGTTTGAAGTGCATGCTTCTCTCACGATCTTTGTAACTAGGTGTTTCTTATCTGTGGTTATCATTCCTTTTTTGTTTTACCAATAAACATATGTGATGTGCAGCTTCCTTTTCTTTTAATTATTTTTATATCCCCCTGACATACTCTAATAAAAATAGTTGTAAAAACTATACACAGTGACATCGTTATGAACATCAGCAACCATTGTCATTGATGTGTGGCCTCATTGACAACATCAGCATACAGATGTCGTTGTTCCCTCTTTGCTTCTGGTTGTGTTTTTTGATTCAGCAGAAACAAAAATCTAATTATTGTTGGTAATAACTGTAAAGTCTTTCCTTGAAAGACCCTGCCACATAAATATAGCAGCAGCCAGTTCATACAAGTGTACAATGTGTACTTGCAATAACTTGGACCTGACAGGTCTTGATTGTAGATTAATTTAGATTTGTCGGGTGAGTTTATGGGATGCCTTTTTTATTGCAAAGGATTTTTGTGGATTTCCTATCCTATTTATGGCGTTTTTACAATTCTTTGGACCACAGGTACTTTTCTTTTGCTTTTTAAACTATACAACAGCAGGCTTTTGCAAGTTTATAGTTAAAAGCCTGATAAAGAGTGTACATGTTAATGAAGATCTTTGTCCTGAATGTATGTACATGTTAGAGCGTGCCATAAAATAATGTAAATTGTAGGTGTGTTTTTCATAAGTTACAAATACACAATAGTATCATGTTCTACTCTATGGTTTACATAAATGCCAGTGAAATGTAATCATTGTAATTGCATCCTTTCTAGAATGGAACTAGTGGGATAAAGTTCTATCTATAGTAAAATCATTTCAGAGTATGAGCTAGTCTCTTTCTGTTCTTTCACATTTCATCATTGTTTAAGCCCACCTTACTTTGCATTGCATATGTACGACAGCTCAACACAATATTGTCAAGGAAGAGCAAGTGCCTCAAAAATTTTTGAGTCAAAGGCTATGATTTTCCTTTTGAATAGGTAGAATGAGTATACAAAGACTGAGAGAGTTCTCTGCACATCACATTTACCGATCAAAGCTGTAAAATGTGATGCCTAGTCTAGAACTATATTCCCTTGGATGGCAGAAGGGAAGGTCTGGTGGGTCTCCAAGCATGTTTGATTCCACCCTATCAGACCTAAAGAGCAATGTTTGCCGATTACTTTGTTTAGGTATCGATCTGCAGTGTTTACAGTGTTTAGGTAAAAAACTGCACATTTTAAATATTTATTATATGCCATGCTCTGTGCACTCATTAGGCATTTTCTTTCTTCTTTGCTTGCTTTTAGAAATTGGTCTCAAGATCACTAGGCGTGAATCCTGATGATCTCACAGATCCTGTAAAAATAACTATCCCTCGCTATGTTCTGTGTGGCCAAGGCAAGGATGAGCATTATGAGTTTGAAATAAAGGTAAGCTTTTATTTGTTTATGTTCACTATCTCTGTAGTTGTTGGAGTGGGGTAGTTGTCAAAGTATTCATCATGCACAGTACTGCTCCATAGGTGGCTCAGGTGCATCTACCTTGCAGTCGCAGAGGGGTGGCTTAGGTTGGGTTATTGAAGGAGGAGAGTTAGAATAGGTATATGTTTTTAGATGTCCTGAAAAGCATCCTGAAAGCAGAACTAAATTAAAAACAAGTGACATACCTTTACTTCCATAGATCCCTCGATCCCTCTAGAGATGTCTTCTATACGGTCTTGCATTGTCCTGCTATTTTCTTCTTTCTGGTACAGATGAACCACCAGGTGCCGACATCTTTTTCCTTCTTCTTTTGTCCTTTGGCTACGCCCACCGATCTTGCACTACGCAGGCGCGAAATTGTGTGATGTAGCCTGCTGTAGTTGTAAAAACAAAAAGTGCCAATCTGTGCATGCGTGGGATCTGCATCAAAACTGAAAAGCTATTTCTGCACATGCCTGGTTCTCGGGCATGCATAGAAGGAGCAGCCCAAAGCCTCCTGGGATTACTAATGTATGTACCCCAGGAGGTTTTGCGCTCCCATTCAGGTGGTACAGACAGAAGGGGAGGGGCTTAGCTTTTTTTTTTTTTGTTTAATAAAAAAGAAAGAAAACATTTTTACTTTATATAGAAAGGTTATCTGTACTTGATTTCTGTATCAAGTAAGATATATGGTAACAGGTCCTCTTTAGGATCAGGTAGGATTCTTTGCCCTGGATGAGGTATTTTTACTTCTTACTCTTTTGTGTCCTGCAGATCACTGTTTTGGAGGAGACATGGACAGTGTTCAGACGTTACAGCCGATTCAGAGAAATGCATAAAACGTTTAAATTAAAGTATCCAGAGGTATGTTTGTGTTATTTCTGTATGTATGTTTAAAGATGAATGTTTTTTTCCACACCTAAATCTGCAGTGTTGGCCAAATCTCAGTAAGCAGACAATGTAAATTGGAATAATTAACTTATTGAGGTCAACCATCCAATCACATGTAAGCAATCAATTACTTTTCTAAAATCCTTTACTGTTCAGGCAGGTTGTTATTTGCCACCCATAAAAGTATACAAACATTAGGAATATATGTTTTAACAGTATTGTTACCTGTACTGTTGTAGGGTATTTGAAATCTAGATGCCTAGACACTCAACTTGCATGGATTAACGTGCAAATAACTCTATAACTAATTTGCATTTACTACCCTAACCTTCCTAACTGTTGATCATTGAGGTGGCAAATTACAATTAGTAACAAATAAGGAGGCCTGGTAGATTGGAACATTGGGGTCTAGTCATACATTTATCAGAAGAGTCAGGATTTATCTGTAAATCTATGGATCCTTTTGACCTAAGATGTTTCCTGCTGGTTACATCTCCTATGTTCATGCTTCTTTACCTCTTAAATAAAACAAACTTTTTTGCCTGTTTGCATTTCTCTTTGAAATTTACTCTAAGCTGCACATGTAAGGCTTGTTGACCTAACAATCTATAGGCAGTGGTGAAGTTAGCTTAAAGTCTGATTATTATTTTTTTCACAACTACAATCTGCTGCATTAAAATCTGTGTTCAGCCCTTACTGCCTAAAGCTGAATGGCACTTTAAGACCTTTAATACATTTGCTTGAAGCTTGTTGAATGCTTTGCAAGTTTATGAATATGAGGTTTAAAAGACACTCATGGGTTTATTTAAAAATTAAAATTCATAGCTTGAAAATCCATTGCAACTGCATGTACAATCATTCTGTGCAAATTTAACCATATTCATTTAACGGAATTTTTGCAGTGTATAAAAGCTGTAGTATTGTGTGAATAGGGAAAATTCAAATGTTCTTAAGGTATTTACTCTTCTGACCCTAATGTTTTTAGGGTTTTCCAGAGCCAAAAGGCAAGATAGGAAGGAACCTAGGGTTCCATATCCATAGAGTCCATTTCTAACCTTCATGATCTTGAAGGTTTTTAAAACCAAGGGGACAGGTCTCTTGGTACAAGCCATGCATCTGCCTGTCTGATGGGGACATGCTGGCACTGAAAATATATATGGAACAACTTCTCTTTCCATTGCCAACAACATACGATTATCAAGAGAAGGTATGGAAGGGCCAAAGCTGCTACTTGCCTGTGACCCCATTCTGCCCCAATGTGTCAGTGGAGTATTCACTCATTTGAGTGAATTTTATTCAAGGACCTAATCTGCTAAGTAAATATATTTAGGCTATTTTTTCTTAGTATGGAATGTTCCTATGGTGTCACATTCCCCCTACAAAAGACAACTTTAATATCAGAAAATAACATTTTGCACATGATAAAGGTTATTATTCACAACTTTTGCACGAATACTGATACATTTAAACAGAAAGTGTTTAAAAATCATCCTCTAAAATGAAACAATGACTGCATTTAGAGGAGCACGATTGGTCACACCACAAAGCAGGCATGAAGACAGCAATAGGATTATTTTGGCTCAGTTAGTTTGCAATTAAAAAGAATGTGACTGACAGGAAGAACTTTTTTTGAAGCGTTTTAGCTACTGACATGTGTCGCTTCGGTTATTGAAATTCAGCCGGCAGTTGCCTTCACCGAGCGAACCTTATGACTGTCAAAACCAAATAAATCGAATCAGCCCAGAACTTGCATTTCCACAGCTGAATACCTGCAGAGTAATTATTTTAGATATTTTTACTCTAACATAAGCACAGTCCCTGCCACCAGTTTCTTTAATGTTCAATTGTATTCAAACCAGATGAGCTCAGAAGACATCAATGAACAGCAAGTATTTAAAGCCGCGTAGACTGTTTCACATTTTCTTGGCTTTTAAGTTTCAGAAAAGGGTGAAACCTCCAAGAATCAAATGTAAAACCCATTTAAACAGTTTCATTAAGATTTTCTTAGATTAAAGTATCCAAAGTTTGGGGAAATGAATGTGCCTGCTGTGCCACAAGCAAAATTTAATTCTGCATGAGCGACTGTATTTTCCTTCCTTCACAGATTCCGGTGTCAAATCCCAGCATCACATTACACTTCTAAGAAAGTCTTGTCTGCTTTGAAATGTTTTACCTAACGCTCATTTATTAGTCAAACTTTTTTTTGTAAACACAAATATTTTTTAGGGTATTAAGGGCCTCTGTTGATGGGCGGCTGATCAATTCAAGCTAATTTTGCATTCCCATAGGAGTTTAGATTAAAACTCACCCATGTCAAAAAAGGCCAACTGCCAGTCGGAGGGAAGTCAATTGCAGATCAAATGCACCTGTCAATTAATTTTGAATGTTCTCAGAAGCAACTCAATGCCATCAACAAAGGACCCTAAGTGTACCCAAATGTAAAGCCGAAATCTAGCTAAAAGGATTTGTTTTATATAACATAGAGAAGGGTGAAAACCTCTGTTAGTTTTTGTTATCTTTGTCCCTGCTGGGGAGATTTCAATGTTAGAACATATATCAATATTTTAACACTCTGTATACCAGCCTTTCTCAACCTTTTTTAACATGAGTAAACCCTTGAAACAGCAGGTCCTGGTGTAATGATGTCACTCTGGGGAAAGTTTCTTCCCTTTGGAGTGACACATGGCTCCCCGCGCATAAGCGGTCTGGAGTCTGTGAAATTTGTGGTCCTGGACGTCTAAAACGTAGGTGAACCACTGCTATAGTAATAGTCTGACATAGATACAAAATTGTAATAGGTGGGTAGCATACATCCAAGATATTCTTACAGAAAATGCTGCAGCTTGCTCCCTTCAGTGCTGGCTGCATGTTTTGAAGCCTATCTAATGTGAGTTCTGAAAAAGTGACAGAGCAGAGTTTGGGTTGGCTAAGCTTAAATTTCAGCAAAAATCACGTGGCTGTCGGATCATGAGGCTGGCACTAAAGGCAACCTGAAGAAGGATTTTATGCAGGAAGCATAATTGTTTCAGTCTTCTAAATAGTTAAAAAATTGGACTTCACAAAACTATTTACAAAGCTTTGTTAAAACATTAAATAAAATATGTTAAAAAGCACTAAAAAAAAAGCACACATCTCGATAACAGATATGTAGTATGGATTGCTGTATGAATTGATCCCAGATATCCATTTGGATTGCAAAACACCACCCTTATTATGTTGTGGAGGATAAAACTCTGTTTTTCCATAGGTACTGTTAGTGTTGCAACCCTAGGGCAAGAACTGTTACTTTTAGGATCACTAGTTAAAAAGAAAGGACGAAGTCCAGATGATAAAACCAAATGCAGTCACCAAATATAAGCTGCAAATTGGAAATTAATGCACTCAAAATGTAGCATACAGAACTTTTTTTAGCATTGCAATATTAGCCACTCAAAAAATCTAGTTTTAAACGCATATAGTTTTTAAATTGTTTTGTATTTGTTTCCATTACGGTTTCCCTATCTCTGAAATAATTAGGTTAATTGTTAGTTTCTCCTGTGCTGTAATTATTATGCTTATTATTCTAAAATACAGTAGCATATAGTTTGTATGTGTGAACATGAAAAACACAAGGTAACCCACAGGTTGGTTTCCATCATTAAATTTGATTGTCAGAGCAGTATAGTTTGTTATTGTACACTGTAACATATTAGGAACTTGGTGTGCTTCATAATTGAAACAAATCTATAATGAACCAGAACATTGTAATACCACACGCAAACAAAGAAAAAAGCAACATGAATTTTAATCTGTGAGCCCTATTAGAGAAGAAGTGGCATAATTGCTTTGAAATTCAGTTCAATTTTATTTTTGTGAAACATATAATTAGCCTTTTATGTGCTGATAACTTTTTTATGCTACATTCATTTCATTCATTTTCAATGCTGAGCTTAATTCTTTTATCAGGTATCAGTTATAGATCAAAATATCAAACATGTAATGAAAACTTGTATAAAAACTCATGAGATTTAGTAATGGCATTGTTAATCATCGCCCATTTCTGAAGTAACATAACAAATAACCCATCAGTGGTTTGCTGCTAAACAGGCTAGTAGATCCTTCAAAGACATTGTGACACCTGGTAAATTTTAAAGTAAATTTAAGTGTTACAAGTTTAAACCAGTTAACCTGTTGAAAAATATATAAGCAGAAGTGACTTTTGGTAGAAATTGTCACAAAGAACAGTTGGTTCAGAAATGTGCTGTATATACTCAAGTATAAACTGACCTAATAAAAGAAGAATCTTGGTTTATACTTGGGTCACTCCAGTGACCTAAGTGTTGTTCTGTACCTATCTGATGTGCAGTCAGAGACATGAGACTTGAGTTTATTACACATTCATGCATGAGGACACATCTAATGGTGGCCAGCAGCAATGAACAAAAGATCATTTAGGAGCAAGTGACCCATCATAACCAACTCAAAAATACAGAAAAACTTTAACTTGAAAAAGGGGGGAAATAAGATATACAGTCAGAGCCCATGTGATTTTTATTTTATTTTTTTTTTATATATTTGAATGATACAGTGATGGCTACATTTTGTGCCCTAGCAGTTTTCATTATTGTCCGATACAAGTTAGTGCCTTGGTGTAAATCTAGGAAGGTTTATATTCGAGTATATATAGTATGCATCTGAAGTTTGTGTACTATTTTTTTTCTGGAAGTTAAAATTAGCCTTTTGCTATTGGTCTATGATTCTGTCCATTGCATTATTGTAGCAATAGTTAAGATTTGCATATAACCTCAACTGTCTTACATGTCTAGATCTCTGTTCATGTTGTTATCGGTGTTTGTTATCATTCTCTGCTGTTATGTTTCCATCCAAATGTAGGTTAAAAAAAAGCCCTGACCTGTGACATGTTTACATTGAAACATACTTGCAGGCACATTACATCTCCTGATGCACAATCTGATTATTAATTTTTAGGCTTTAAAAATGTTTCAGGTTTTCATTATTAGGAATTGACTATAGTACTGAACAGTCACGAATAAATCCAGTCGTAATTACACATACCTGTATTACTGGGTGCTCTGCAAAAATCAGTTTGTTTTAAAAAGATGAAGAAAATGAGTAAGGGTTGTTAGCCACAGCAGCCAATCAGGTGCTTTTGTTTTTTAACCCGTACTACAAAAGTCTGAAATCTAACCGCTGACATTAGTCAGCTGCTCAGAGTTGATATACTTCAATTTGTACAAACTAAACTGTTAGTGCCTATGTGTGATCTATATCCATTTTAGTTTTAAATGGCCTGCTGTCAAACACTAGGCACCCAGGAAAGGTAACAAGTAGCAATCACTTGATTTTTAAGGGGTTTGCAAAAGGCTGAAAAAGCCTAGCAGAAAACACAATGCAACTCTTACAACTTCTGCTGCCTGCCAAATGGTCCATATTGGTCCACTGTTTACCATTTTTTGTTGGCAGTTTTTAACATCCAGGTATTGTTTGTTAAAATTATCCATCATTATGAGGCCAATCCTGCATTTAGAATGAGAGAGGGAGGGTCAAAACTACAAGCTGATTATGTGTTCCACAGTACACATTTGCTGACAGGAAGGGAGAGCAGAAGGATGGCCCTTTCAGTCTGATGAACTTTCATCATCCTATCAGGCTTAGACTGTGTTATTTAGTATATTGTGCTGCTGCTGTAGCCATTATGAGAGATCATTGGGAACCAAATTGATTCCCATAGGTATTCCACTATAAAGCTACTAGACCTGGAGTTCATCTTTAGGTTTAAGATAAAAGTTCCACACTTTCCATACTTTCCTTACCCGATCGACACTTTGCAGCCCTACCAAAGCACAACGTGTTTATTTTGTAACAGTCTTTAATTTCCTGAACAATACAGATGTCGGTGAGTCAGTCGGGTGCCAAAATGATTGATGTGTGTCAGATTTTTGCTATTTATAGAGTGAGATTTTGTTTTAATGAGTAACTGTGACTTTTTGAAATGCTGGAATAACATTTGCTGCAAATATCTGAGAATTGCTACATATAATTAGGCAGCCACACACTGTCTGTTCGTTTGTTTTGGTTCACAGTACAATTATTTATGCAGTGTTTTAGAAGAGAATGTGTCTATGCTTTTTTCATAGATGTAGAAAACATCAGCTTGATGTAAGTCATCTTATCATAATTTTTAAACTATATATATATTTATATTTATTTATATTTATAGTGTATAATATTTATGTGCATGGGGCAGCTGCAGAAGGTCAGATAGAAACCCCCTCATTTCTAGCACCTTCTTCGTCTTTCCATCCAGCATTTTCAGTTATTGAAATAGAGGCTCAGCATCAAATGCTGGACATAACCTAAAGCAGTCTACTTGGAAATGCAGTCTGCTTAGTAATGCCCATTCTTTTTAACCCTCCTATTGTGTGCTATTTCTCCACCTCTTAGATTGTAAGCTTTTCTGAACCAAAGCCAAAATTGAACAAAGCAAATTCACAAAGTAATCATGTTCATTGGTGTAAATTATAAGTATTATGTTTGGAACTGAAAAACTCACCGTGTGGCTGTTCCAGAACACTGGCCTCTTGTGCCTTTTAATAAATTGTTTCCTGTTAATAAATTGTGGTTCTAAAATCTCTCACCACCTATTTCCCATATCTACACGTCCTTCCTCCACATGTAGAAACATGAATTTCACTATAATGCAGCTATGCTATAGGCATCTGTTGTTTTTCTTACTTTTGGTGTCATAATATTACACTTAATTGACCCTTCTACCAGCTTAAAGCTACGTACACACTTCCAATAATTATCGTTGGTAAACGAACGACGAACGATCGTATAGCACCGATCCTGTACATGCAGATAACGACATGATCGTTCGCAGATATTGTACACACAATAGATTCGATCGTTTGAGCGATACAGGAAGTGACGTGCACGACAGGAAGTGAATGCTGTGCACGAACGTTCGCATCAAACATTCATCACACTGTTCTATTTTCCCTCTGTGCAATATGCCTTTCAAATTTTTGTCAAGGAAGAAGAAAGCCGCAATTGCTTTGATATGTGTGCTTGAAAAGGAGGAGGAGGTTAAGAAGAAGAAGCGGCGAATGTGGTGCAAGGATTGGTTGTTGGAGCGAGACAACATT
>NC_092861.1:127885555-127964181 GCF_032062135.1 Pyxicephalus adspersus
TCGTTCGTCGTTCATTTCCAACGATAAAAATTGGAAGTGTGTACGCAGCTTAAGTCTGAGATAGAAGGAAATATAGTGCGCAGCACTTCCTAGTCTAAAACATTGTTTTTGTCACCTACTGTGTTAAAATACATTGTATTCATTTGCCTTGTTCACTTTGGACTTTAGTTAACTTTAGCTTTAAATCCTCCATGCAAAATGCATAATTCCCCTAACCCAGTTTCAGTATTGAATATTTCTTTATCTTGTAGGGAGCACTTTATTTGCTAAAACTAATGTTTAGGTTCCTTGATAGAGCAGCTCCTGTAGCTAGAGAGAGCAGCCAATGTTATATGATCTTATTGGGCCTGTTTTTTGTAAAGCTTTCCAAAAACTGGAGAAATAGGCTATCATTTTGAGCCTGGGTGACCCAGCAAATCTGAAATGGATCTGGTAAGGATTGAAAACTTTTGCCAACAAATAGAAAAATGACTTTTAAGTAATCCATTCCAGTTATGCTGAAACACCCAGGTTCCCCAATGATAGTCTATCTTCTCCGGTTTTGGAGAGCGTTAAAAAAATAGGCCCAACGTGTTATAGTGTGGATTATTCTTTTAAAAATGTATGCCTCTTGGTTATAGCAAATTCTTTATTCTGTAATAATGAACTGTTGACAGCAGGGGTGAAAACGTCACTTTTCTATATTTTCACTGATTACTGGAGAGCAAAGCTATAAACTGTGATATTCTGTCACTCTTCTTGCTAACTGATTTAACTACAACTTTTCTGCATGTCTGATCTCTAAAGTAGCCAATTATACTTTTATAAGTAAGAAGATGATGTTGTCTTATCTTTACATCCTATGTATGTTTATAATATTTTATCATATTATCTGCTGTATTCTAATACATATTCATTGCTGATTGCAAAGATAAAATAACATTTTGAAAATCTTCTAATTCCCCAGTGCTTTTGCAACACATTTTCACATAATGGTAATTATCCCCTTTTTTATTTGAGGAAACAAATGATCGCTTTTTACTATGGGGTTAAACACAAAGAAGCAAGCCGTATATTTGGATCTTTGAAAGATCTTCTTTCCAGCATGGCGACCTTGAGAGCATTTCCTGCTTGTGTGATTGTCTCAATGACTCCCAGTCTTCTCATAAGGACCTACTTACTGGTGTATTGCATTAATGGTTACACTACAGAGCGGACTGTAAACATACCTGCACCTTTTTTTCCTAATGTAGCACATTACAATGTACAGTAATTTGGTTCTGTATTCCACTATAGGTGCAGTATTGAAGTGCATGGGGGTGTAATTTAAAATGCATAAGACTTGAAACAGGTTGTGAATCCATTCTAAGGCTTGCCTACCAATGAGATGCAGACAATACAGCTTACCTCATTACAAAAAAAGTTCTTGATTTGATCAAGCTGATAAATGCCCATTACCTTAGTGGTGAGCTGAAAGAATGTGCTCCTCACATTAGTTGCCTAAATGCCTCCCTAGAGACTGATAAAATGATTTCTGGTGTCATGCTACTGTCTCTAAACTATGCAGGCACCAGTAAATGGGAGGTCAAACGTCCCCAGCTCCACAACCATCCACAAAGAATCCCTAGCAACCTTGGGAGCCCTACTGCTTAAGTACAGTGTTTCCAAACAGGGTTCTGTGGAACTCTAGGGTTCCTCCAGAGGTTGCTTGGGGTTTTTTAAGCAAAGAGCAATTTTTGTAATTGCCACCAATGACAACCAACTTTTTGGGTATCTGTAAGGGTGATATATTCTTCCCAATGGCCAGCAATGTACGAGGCATTCTTCCTACTGACCATCATGGTAAAATACTGTGAGCTGTGGATGTAATAATTAAAGCAGGGGTTCCCTAAAGACCAGAAGTTATTTTAGGAGTTCCCCATGTTAAAAATGATGAGAAAGGCTGCCCTAAACTCCCAGATGGACAGGAACTGAGCTGGGAATTATGGCAGAGAGATTCTACTCTCTGGATTACAGCTACAAGTATATAGGAACCATGGCTCATTCAGCCCACCTATAACATTACTTTTAGGTGGACTGAACCTCTTCTTTTTATTGCATAGGCAACTAAACCATGATGCAGTTATCACTTTATTCAGTATGACACTTTACCCTTCCTAGCGGTTACCCCGAATGTTACTCGGGGTCAAAAGAAGTTGCTAAAAGTGATAACCCCGAGTCAGACTCTGGGTAGGTAAACCTATGGGAAGGTTAGTAAATACAGCGCTTACCTGATCCACCGGCGTCCCACGTCGTCCATCGTCGCAATCTCTGTCTTCTTCCTCCGGCGTCTTCTGCACTCGATGAGTCACCGGGACAGTTCCCTGTGACGTCGGCGCACGTTGCCAGCGGGGCGGGAAATTCAAAATCCATTTGTATTGCATTCAATACAAAATAACTGTATTGAATGGAATACAGTGGATTTATATGTGTAAAAGCGGTACATTGTCTTTCATGAACAATAATTTTACAGTATATTATTATAGTATGAGCAAAATATTTTTTATTTAATTTATTATTTTACATGATTTTGTGTTTCATACTTTAATATACTCATACCTTTATGTTATTATATTTTAAGACAGAAATCAAACCACTAGGGAGGAAATTTATGTATTTAGGTAAATGGTCCTGTATACTCTAATGAACGAACTATTTATTATTGCCATACCCTTATATTTATAAATAAATTACACATGCAAAAAGTACAATTCCACAGATTTCACAAGAGTCGTATCAAATGGTCATTTTCTCGGTAGTCGTCTATTGCCGCATTTATATTTTATGGGTCTGCAGCACCTGTAATGTGTGCTGTGCAGATCTTCCTGTAGCAGAGGATTATCTCTCATTGATTGGTCTAATCCTCCAGGCCTGACATATAGAAAGAGATTAAAATGTTTGTTCAACTTGCCAGCTATTTCAATATTGCCCTATCCTGATTCTTCGCTACAAGCAAACAAATCACAAACATTTCCCCAAAATTCATGTGACTCCAATCTCCAGGAGTATTGTTATCCATGTAACACTTGGATGTCATAAACCTGCTTCCCCAAGTACTCTTTAAAGTCCTATTATGGCCCTGAATAAAAATATTGTCTTCTATCTTTACAGTTGTATCAGAAATTCTTTGGAGACATTTTGAAATAACAATTTTAAAAGTGTAGTAAAAGGAGACATAAAACCTATCCTATGACACATTTAAGCACCCACGTTAAGACTGTTCTCCCGCATCACTCTTCATACCGCAACACGGCTAAACAAGCCTGCATTCTAAAGCCACAATAAATCAAAGATTCAAGGATAAATTCTTATTTGTGTACAATCATATTTCTCTGTGACAGTTGCTTTTATGGCGCAGTGGGATCGGCCATTAATTTTGATTGCTCAGAGTGTATAGAACCAGTCAGCGGTAGAGAGCATACACTGACCTCTGATGGGTTTTCATTATTGTAGATTTGGAAAAAGCTGTTGAGAAGTGTGGGATGGGTTTTTTAAAGTGAATGCAATCTTGATTCATTAGCCCTATAAATAAAGTTTACAAAGAAGCACAAACAGTAGTTTGTGGCATGCAGTAAACTTAATGTTGCAGTACCCAATAGATTAAAAAAATAAAAAGCAGAATATATTATGGAAGATAGAACAGGTTTACCATCCAGTGTTATGCTCTTTTATCCATTCAAAGTCACAAAGGTCTTTTGTAGCTAGATCATTCATATTGTTTAGCATCATGCTGTATATGTTTGTTTTTTTTTCACAAATAGGAAATCCTATAATAAAGTAAAACTATAGAGAGATGTACTAGTTCCACGTTTTTTACATTTAGGTTTTTATTAAACCTGTGTTGAAGTTCTTATAGTTTAATATTTCTTGAAGGTTATTAATTTTAATAATAATAATAATATTAAGATTAGGTTTGCTGTAAATTGGAAAGAAAGGGCCAATACCGTCAGGTCGTTCAGCACTTCTTCATTATGCAGTGCCTTCTGTCCAAGGCTATGTACACATGTACATGGGATGATTCTCACCTGATATGTACAGTTGGGCTCATCTCGAGAGAATCTGAAATGTACACAGCGGCCGTCCAATGATGGGTCCTGATGGACCCATGACTGGCCACAGGGTGTCACCTACTTATTCTTCCCCCTCCACAGAACAGCACTATGTGTAAAGAGGTTGTTCGTTCATCTGTCACTCTTTTGTCACTGGAAATGATCATGAAAGATAATTTCCAGCAACGAAAATTGTAGGTGTGTACACAACCTTTCACACAATTTATGTGAAAGTGATGACCTTATCGATGTGCTGCTATTCCTTTGCTTTCCAGTCATAGTCAGGGAGTTATCCTTGCCCAAGCTGTATTATTTTAACTGCAATGAAGAAGAGTGAGGTCAGCATCATTAAATTATCTCTAGAAAAAAAAAAAGATAAAAATCTTTTATTAGGGAAAGCAGTTCACATATATCATGCCCCAAACAAAACTTAGTGACAAAAATGTTTGTGTTGTCCAGGACTGCAGGGGATGGAAAAAAAAATTACTTTCATAATACTCACACTTTTGAATACCACACATGGCACTATTTATAAAGCAGTGAATCTGACATTCACTGAAGGCTTAACCTTTTTATTGGCCAGGTTATCTAACTATTTAACACACCTCACCCCCTGCTTCTTCCTCTTTGGACATTTGTTTATGTGTTTATTCTTTTAACTGCCATTGTGGGGGATACAATACTGAGACGGTGCCCTTCAACTATGCAAGTCTTTCTTGTCAATATAAATACAATCTGTTCCAAAAGAATAAGTTGTTCATTTTGCGGTCTGTTAAGCATCCAACATATAAAAAAGTTTAGTATTATAGTAAAACATTTTTTCTATATTATCCACTACAAAATATACATCTTTAAGAAATAATCGTGATTATCCGTTTACTATTTTTAAAAGGATGTATATTTTTGAAAAAAAAAAGGAACTCATCTTTTTTCAGATCAAAAATTTGTATCTTTTTCACAGTTGAATAGAGACTTTGGTCTGCCTGTCTTTTTTTTCTATAGATATTCGCAGATTAGACATACTTCAATGGCCAAATACCCTCTTGATATGTGCATTACTCAATTTGTATTAAATAGTCAATTTCTTTTCCTAAAACTACTAAGAGGCTATTTTTCTTTATTTATATTACTTTATTAGAGAAGTATTTGTGTGTTCATGATGCACGTTATAAGGTGCCGGATGGAGGATCTTGGAGCTTTGACAGAAGATCAATGGTTAATCCTAAAATCGATTCCAAAGGTTTCTGCAAATTACACCCAGTGTCTGAGTCACTTGTTTTGGATTGATCCACTTATTTGCCTCCAAAAAAAGGATATCAAGCTACACTGAGAACTAATGATTTATGTGGAGATTTTATTCACATAATCTGGAGATGCCTTAAATTTTACAGATTTTATGAGGATGTTCTGTACATTTTATCTATGTTTCATGTTATGCGATATTCTCGTCCACCACATTGTTTACTGGATATTATGAAAAATCTCCCGCTGTCATCTTCTAAATTAAAAACTATTAATAGGCTGCTGTTTCTTGCTCTTGGAGAAATTGTGAAGATTTGGATTTCTCCAGAGGTTCCTACTGTTCATGGTTGGATCGCTTAATCAGATTATACCTTTTAAATATGTCCACAAGTCTAGGGGAACTTTATCTTTGTTTTACAAAATTTTGAATGTATGGATAAATATGTTTTAAACCTTTTTAATAATTGTTTTTTTTTTTTGCCAAGTATATATGAGATACGTGTATCCAATCTCCTCCTTTTTTTTCGTGTATCTATATTATTGGTAATTGGTGATGTAGAAGTTTTTGTCAATTTTTATTTTACTTTTATTTTGTTGTTTTGTTTGGTTTTTCATATCAAAATCAATGACATCTGATATCAGATCAACCACTACCTCAGTCTACCCATCAATCATTACTCATGCAGGATTTGCATTGTGACATGTTCCTTGTGATAAATCATAAAGTAAAGGTTCATATAGAGCCACAGAAGCCACGTAAACAAAAAAAATATATATATTCCTGGAGCACATTCTTAGTAGTAAGACCAGTTTTTTAAATGGTTGGTCCCGAAGTTACTTGATAATAGATGGCTTTTTTTTAAAAATAATGTCACCAGAAATCCAAGGTGGGTAGAATTAAGCTTCTATTCAGCCATGACCATTATATTGGATGTTTGGGGGGGGCACATAAGTTTCCTCTCATCAAGACAACAGTCACTGAAATTCTCATAATTGATTAGGTCCAAGTCTGCATCTCAATTCAAGAAGAAAGTGCATAATTTGGATGATGACTAGCAAAAATGGTAACAAGATGTGTTCTTAGGGGAGAAGCCCTCTTCCTCCTTCCATAGCCCACTTCTGGGAACATCTAATTACTGTCTGTGCTAGCTTAGTTCTTCAGTCCCTCCTTTTAACTACTTTGATAACCTTTTGGTAGCTGATGGTGGATTTGGATATTTTTTTTATACACAACGCATCAATATCATACGAAAAATTTGTAAATGCACATTTTTTAAAAACTAATGATATACAGTATCAGGATCTTTTTTAGCATCATAAAACATGTTAGGTCCACATTATTGCTACCCTTTTTAACTTTTCTTGTTATTTAGAGTTTTTGATCAAAATAGATGTTATTTTTATGCCTAATTTCTACATACTGAATTTAGATCTGATGAAACCTTTGTATATGTGGAAACTCTAGGCAGGAGATCTCAGCATGGTAAATAGTACATTTAGAATCGTACTGATGTTCTGAGCTTTAATTGGTACAGTGCACTTATCTTAGTGTGTCTCATCACTGTAAACATTTTATGTCTACTAAAAGATACTTGGCAAGAAACCCAGGACTAAAAATCAAAGATGAACAATAAGTGATTGTACAAGAGCTGCAACTAGGCAATCACAGGCTATTGTTCCAGGATTTCTTCTTTATTTAACTGAATTGTACTCTCAGAATTGTACTAGCCTCAGTGTAAAGAATGATTGGAAAATGTATATAAAGATAGATGAATATATAATTCATTCACAAGTTTTACTCTACCTTCATTTTAAAATCTGATGCTTTCAGATTGGTCAAGATTCTTTTAATAATTTTAGTCAGAGCGCACTGTGTTGTTCATTCTCCCTTCATGGTGGTGGGTCTGGGTTTTGAACCCCAACAGATGTGAAATTTACCAAAATAGGTTTGTTTTTTGTTTTTAAATACTTGCTAATGTGGCAGGATTTTATGAGTTACAGAAATGCCCTTCTACTGAATATCTACAAATACAAGTTGGAAGTTTTTATAAAGTGGTAACACCTCCTGTGTTTCTGCATCATATGCATAAAGTCTATTTATAACACAGGTAATTGGACATTTCCTTGTGGGAATCTTCTATGTGTTCACCTTCTAGATTGTAAGCTCTTCTGGGCAGGGTCTTCTCCTCCTGTGTCACTGTCTGTATTCTTCTGTCATTTGCAACCCCTATTTAATCTCCCCAGCGGTTCATTTCTTTCCGGTTTTATATGTCTAAAAGCGGTACATTGTTTTTCATGAAAATTTATTTTACAGTATAATATAATATTATGAGTATAATAAAGTTTGAAACACAAAATCATTAAAAACAATAAATTGAATAAATTAAAAAATCTATATATTTATAAACATTTAAAAAAACATTTTAAAAAACAAATACATTTTAATTAAAAAAAGTGCTCTATTTACTAACCTTCCAAAGGTGTTCCAACCCCGAGTGTGACTCGGAGTTACCACTTTTAGCAACTTTTTTCTACCCCGAGTCACACTCAGGTTTACCGCTAGGGAGGTTAATGCACAGTGCTGCGTAATGTTGACACTATATTAAACCTGTTTAATAATAATAATACTAATAATGTGAAAAAATAAGTTTTTCACTTTTATTCTCCGGATATAACTACAGAAATTAAAATTTAAAATTATTTGTATTAATTAGACTTATGCAGTATTGACATTCTAGTAGTGTTTACTTTCTATGATGTCAAAGTTAAAGAAAGACGTGGATTGGTTGATTTAAAAAAAATGAACAAATGCTGTGGACACAACTGTTCTTTTGTTAATAGATTATTATCCAGTATTTATATAGTGACGACATATTAAGCTGCGCAAAGTTTATAGTCACATCATTAGCAGTCCCTCATAATTTAATGCCTACTATAGTCATATGTCCTTATTTTTAGTCTAAGGTCAATTTGTGTGAAAGCCAATTAACCAACTGCATGTTTTTGGAATTACAAGCATTCCATTGTCAAAGTTGCTACTTTGGTTTTAAAATTGACCACATATTCCACAAGATTTATTGAACTACAATGCCAGAAGCCAGTTAATAAGAAAGACTTCTACAAAAAAAAAAAAAGGTATACCACAACACAAGCATGTTCTCACATGCTGTTTTCAAAGGTTCGCTGGGCTACCCGCATCTGGGAGCTAGTACTGAAGTAAATTTATTCTGCATCCAGATTTTGCACAAAGATCCTGCATCCAGAAGTGTCCCACTACAGTGATGACTTTAACAAAGAGTGACCATCTCTTTTAAGTGGTCTGGTGCCCATAACATTTATATGCTATGGATTTATTTGTGGTCGTTATTTCGGCTCCACGTCTTCTTTAATAAACACAATGAGCTCCACAGCTAAATCTGTATTTATGAACATGCTGTTATAGCCTTCAAGTGCAATCACAGAGATTTTATAACTCCTGCACATGGCTATATGATATTGCTGGATGTTTATTACCAGTATATTGTCAATTTAAAATCCAAGCTTTCTTTTAACTCTATGAACTCCATGCAGTATATTGGTTTTCATCAGATTCAGGTTGGGTTTCTACGTAAAATAGTCTCGTTCACAATGATTTCTGACATTTTGATAAGGGATTACCTGAGATTCATTATGATAACCCTCATGGCAATTGTATTTCAGCAACTACACAGAGGTATATATTATGTATTCCCTTTTTATTTACTCATTCTATGCTTCAAACCTCTATCAAAAAGCTTGCTCCCAGCTTTATTCTCATACTGCATCATTAATACCATACTAACATAAAATTGAATGCAATTAGAGGTGGAAGATTATTACATTGTGAAAACGGGAAGAATTAAAAAATTAAAAATACTTTTTACTTAATAATTACTTATTTTTTATCAGGTTTCACAATAATCTCTGTAAGGAATGTATTGCTTTTAGATAATTTAAGCTACTTTTTAAGGGAACAAGAATATTAAATTAGGAGTTCCCTTGAGTGATGGCAGCATTAATGAGGATTCTGTAAGAGGGTGCAGAATATGAATTCATAAATGAAAAAAAAATTGTCACCTCAGTTTCTTAAGCAGAACTAAACATTTATCCTTAACATTTATGCTTAACAAACTGATCAGGCAAGACCCTTCTGCAAAGAGAAGGAACCTTTACCTGCCTGATCTATTTTTTTTTTTTTGAATACACTCACTTCTCTCCTTCTGTCATGGGTGATGCCATTTTTTGGCTAGGTCGGGATGATCGCAATGTTATAGCACCCACACATGCTTGCAGTTTATTTTATCACATGCCATCACGTTCCCTAAAAGAAGGCCGTGACAAGGCAGGTAGTCTTACCCTCCCAATTTGTAAAACTTACAATCCCCAAATAGCTCAACTGGTATACCCATGACATCAACATCTGCATCCAATCCTTTCTTGAATACTTAGATTTAGAAAAAGGAATTAAATATATACCATATATTTGCCATTACTCATCCTGAAAAAGCTCTCTTCCTTTGCTCATGGTAGGTGTAAGCAGGAGCTTATTGCGCTCTGCTATAGATGCTGGCTAGCAGGATAGCCGATCTGCTTGCAGGGAGAATGTTCTTTTCTGCCTTTCCAACATATTTACATCTAATAAAGTCCAGCAGTCTTGCTGCTTAAACTTTTTTATGTTTCTTTGGTCCACAATTATGGTCATAGTTGATTGATTAATTACAAGCTAGCTTGTGAGAGCCCGGTGTAGAATGAATCACAAACAACAATTGTATATGTACTGCGATGACAAGCGCTTAACCTTTACTTTCCCTTGGGTAAGTTTGCCTTCCAACTGTCTGAAACCATCTTTATGACATGTCTAGCGTTCGTTGCAACAGACACAGCCTATTAACAATAAAATGAAATAAAATCGCAACCCAGTTTTCTTAACCCTGAAACCCTAGGGTTCTTCTAGAGGTTTCTAGGGTTCCTTGAGCAATGAGCAATTTCTGCCTCTAAGGTCAGTTTAACTGACCCCAATGATCTTTTGTGCTATCTGTAAGGGTAATATTTTGCCCAATGGCCTATATACTAATTATAGCAGTGGTTTCTTAAGAACTAAAAGTTACTTCAGGGATTCCTCCATGTAAAAAGGTCAATAAAGGGTGTCCTATCCTGTAATGCACTGTGGCCAGATCCCTAAAAAGCTTCCGTTCTTCCATAAAGCTGCCGCCACATGTCATCTGTCTTCAGAACAACATATTCAAAATTTGTGAAACCCTCATGAAGAAAGCAGCCTTCTCTACAAAGAATGGTAACGGCAGTAGTCTTATTGCCAATACTTTAGCTTCTCAAGAACAAATCAAACAATTTGCTATATATACATTTATCTTGCTAATACTTTAGTTTACCCAATCAAGCATTCCTGCCAACACTTTTCATTCTTCTTACATTCAGTGTTGCTGTTGCCAGCTACATTTCACACGTAGTTAATTCTTGGAAAATGTGATATGAGTTATCTCGAATTCCTTCATGTAAATGTGGATTTTTATCACTCTCTCCTGACTGGCCTTCATATCGGTAATAAATATTAATACTTCTTGGGTGGTGTATCTTCTTTCAACAGCTAACTTGTCACTGGGAATTATTTTTTTAAATCCTCTGCTAGGCATGTATGGGCATTTTTTATTTTTTATTTATATACAGATTATAAGTTTTAAAATAAATGAATATACATGATTCGAAAAACATTAATATGCATCTAGCTTCAACTGGTTTACTTCAATTAAGGTTTAATAGCTGTATGTCAACGAAGAATTGCAAAGATTAATTTGTCACAGTTATTAATTGCAAACTGGTTGCTAGGATGCAAGGCAAGTACATACAACAGTTTAAAATTTGCAGTTTTTGATGGCTGGAGTATTTAAGAGTAAATTGCAAATATTCCTTCTGTTGAGCAAGTTGCTTTGCCCTTGCTATTTTATTTTTTTTATTTTAAGGAACTCCAGTTTCTAATAATAGTTTGCTAACTTTTCTCTTATCCGGGCGAGAATTTTAAAAAATGTGTATGTTTTTAGCATATATTTATTGCGTTTCTAAACCCAAGAATGTTGTATATTGCACCTTACTGATCTAAAATTTATGGCTGCATTTATTTATTTTTAGGCTTTTTTTCTTTTTTTTTTTTTTTTTTTTTTTTATTTCTATCTGGCGATCCTACCATAACACACCTCTGTTCTATAGTGACACACATTCACCATACTGTTACTGTGAAGGAGCAGCATTGACAACCAAGTTACCTTTAAGGTAGGGGAAGGTGTTCTATATATTGCACAGAGATAGCTGGAAACAAAGTGACATGTAGTGAAGCATAGATGGGTACAATACAGGAGGTTATCAACTCACCAAATGTTCTGAAAGGTATGGAAGCTAAATTTTGAATGTATACCCCAGCCTAATCTAATGTACACCTAAGTAGTATTGTTAAGAACTGCCTTTATGTTCTTAGACAGTTAAGCTACATGCACACGGCAAATGACTCTTGCCCATGAACTATACTGTACGAACACAAACTATAGCAAGAATTCATGTGCTTGTCCTGGATGAAAATCTGATGTGTAAAACTGTCCCCAAGGCAAATTGATGAACAACCAGTCAGAAACAACCACTGTGCACTCCTTTTGAGCAGGGTGCTCCTCGCTCTTGTTTTTGTGTTGCAGCTAACTATGTATTGTGTGAAATTCGTTAAAAATAGCCTTAACATATTACAACATTTATCAACGGTTTTCTTTTTTTAAGGTTAGAGACTGCTCTAACTGCGATTGATTTCATTTGTCATTATGCCTAGACATTGCCTTAATGATCCAGACAGTTTCTGTTACTGTTTCTGTGTGGTTCATTCACAACGAAAGCACAACATCGCTAAATTACCACAGAACTTAAAAAGGTATACAAATTATATTTCAGCTGTCCACTTGATGACCAGGATAATTGCGCTGGCATTGCAGCCAGTTACAACCCCGAATCATCTGATCCTGACTACTTGGCCGATGAAGATTCAAGACCTTTACTCAAGCAGAGCTGAATGATCTTGTTTGTGATCTAAATCTCTCCAAAGACAAAGCAGAACTGTGGCTTCAAGGCATAAACAGAAGCACTTGCTTGCAAAGGGTGTAACTGTAACTCACTAGAGAAAACTAAATCATAACTTGACAACGTTCTTCACTAGTGATGGCTCACTGTGCTACTGTCATGATATAAACACTCTTTAACAGTTTGGCACAAGAGCGTGTTCCATCTGATTGGCGTATCTTGATTGATTCCTCTAAAAGAAGTTTGAAAGCAGTCTTACTACATAATGGTAATTCCAAACCAAGTTTACCGATTGCCCATTCCATTAACCTAAAGTCCTATGACAACATGAAGTTACTACTTGAAGCAATTCAGTATAAAACACACCAGTGGAACATCTGTGGGGATCTAAAAGTCATCAGATTTTACAAAATATTGCTGTTTACTATGCCTGTGGGACAGCCAATCTATGGAAGACCATTATGTCAAGTGTGATTGGCGACCAAGAGATACCCATAAGCCTGCAACAAGCAGTCTCAAGTTTCTGCCTCTGGTTGATCAGGCATAAAATTTTTCTGCCACCTATCCAAATCATGTTGGGCTTGATAAAGAACCTTGTAAAGACCATGGGTAAATCAAAACTCCATGGGTTTTCAGTACCTTGTTGAGAAGTTTCAAAACATAAGCAGTGCAAAATGAAAAAAGGGATATTTATAGGGCCACAGATCTCAAGTCTGTTTTGCAGGATGATGTCTTCAAACAATCTCTCTCAGCAGCTCAGCTAGAAGCTTGGGATGCATTCAAGTGGCTGTGTGAAAATTTCCTGGGCAACCATAAGTCTCCTGCATACAAGGAAGGAGTTCAGAATCTGCTTAATTCATACCAGAAACTGGGTTGTCGCATGTCATTAAAAATACATTTCTTGCACTCACATCTAGAATTCTTCCCGGAAAATCTTGGTATAGTGAGTGACGAACAAGGAGAAGGTTTTCACCAGGACATTCAGTTAACCCCCCCTAGGGGTAATCCTGAGTCATACTAAAAAACAATAAAAAAACCTACTTACCTTGTTTCTTTGGCATCCCCCGGTGCCCTTCTCGTCCCTGCGGGTCCTCCGGCGGCTTCCCACTTATATATATAACAAATATATTTCATGCTACTGTACAGTTGTATTAAATTTTTCACTTTTTTTAACAGATTTTTGTGTTTATTATTACATTTATTAAATATTGGACATATTTTGGTGAGTTATGCCTAAGAATTATTGGGGTTAATGGAGCACCGCTACCAAGGTTTCTGGAATTAAAGTATGATGGCTGACTACTACTGGATGCTGTACCGCGACAATCCAGACAAAGAGTACACTAGAAAATCATACTCTAAGCATTTCTGAAGAAACAATGGTACCTGACAGACACTGATCTATACCACAGTGCGCCTTATTTTACTTCACACAGAAAATGTATTTACATTCACTTCAATGGTACCTACGTTTTAGTACAAAATACATGCACGTACAATGTTAACTAAATTAGTACTCATAATTTAGGAACTGTATGTGTTAGGGAAAAACATCTGAAATCTGCCCGAAAAACTGATTTAGAAACGTTTGCTGTGGTTTCTGATGATTATCAAAATCAATTTTTTGTTGACCTGTGTAATGTACAATGGTTTTACATTTTTGGGGAAGTAATATTTTAAGTAACTGTAAGCCTATTTTTTACATTACTTTGTCTAGACTTCAAGAAATGGAAGTAAGCAAAGTTCCTTCTTTCATTCCTCACAAGAAAGTAAATCCACATATTTCCTAAGGCTATAGATGTTGTTTACTGTCCTTTTTTCTTTTAGCTATATTTGAACTATCTGTCAAAAATGACAAAACTTTTATAATCCATTGCCTTGTTTAAGGTGAGGTAATTAACAGGAATGTTGGTTCTTTTAACTGAAAAAGTATGAAAAGGGCCTGTCAATCACAGAGGTATTAAGATTTTATTATATTTGTCCTTTAAATGTAAACTTTACTGGAAAAAAGAGATTTCTGGTAATTTGCAGTTAATATACATATTGTGCAGTATATGTTTGTATATGAAAGCTAGAAATAAATCATCAATCAGCATCAGAGTTCAACAGCTGTGTTCAAAATTGGACACATATTTACTACTATTCAAAATGTTATGTAGAAAAATAACTTGAAAATGGTATTATGTATCTGTTGAAGAGAGTGGTTTCTTTTGCATCGCCAGTACTCCTTAATATCTGATTGCAGATTGCAAAAGGGTACCTGTGCCTGCTGGAGCATTCAACAACTTCTTAATTTAAGCTGCGCAGGGACTGCAATAAAAGCAACATTGGTGCTTGTAGGCAAACTGGAAGCCAGAAATGGACAGGCTTTCAGCAGCATATCACTGAGTGGATTTATATCCGGTAACATGTCAGGGTCACTAAAAAAAAAAAAAGAAATGTAACTAGATCAAATTTAAATACATTTGTAGTGATGTTGAGATGGGGTCACTGTCAAATAGCAAAGCAGGCAGAGGCTGTTGATTGGCAAGCCCCAGATGATGACAATTAGGGAAAGGTCCTAAGCAAAGTCAAGAATAACAGCATCAAAAGATGGTTGGGAAATAAGCTTCAACAGAGCAGATTGTCATTCATATACAACAGGGCTGACATATGTCATGTGTGTCAATGCCCTGTTCAAGGTAGCTGCTTCGGAAGACAGCAGTAAGTTTTGAATGTTACTTCATGTCTTGAAATCTGATTGCTGATTCAAGGACAGATTCAGAAAATGGACCCACCTACCTTACTTATGAAAAGCTCTCTACAATATTAAAGGTTTAAAATCAAGCAGTTTTGTAGGTTTACAATCTTTAGTACCCAAGAACTGGGCGTATAACACGACCCCCAACTGATTGGTTAGAGTGGGGGGTCGTCTTATACGCCCAGTCGCCTTATACGCCAGAAAATACGGTAATTAAAAGAAGTGGAAAAGTGTGATCCCTCATCGAAACTGACTGTAGAAGAAGCCATCGTTGATTATCCCGAGATTATTAGTGATGTGGCTAGAACCGTAACAGCAAGTCAGTGTTGAAAAACTATTTTCAGCTCTAAAAAGAATCAAGTCAGATTTAAGAGCTTCTATGAAAGAGGATCTGGAAAAAGCAATTCTGTTTCTTAGAAGAACACTACATTGAGTTAGTTTTGGATTGCATTTAACAGCTATTTTGCTCTACAACTATATTCCAAGTTTAATATGTAAACTGTTTTAGGTTTTCCTGCTTTTGTTTTTGTTCATGTAGTTAATCTTTGTTTTTGTTTTAAAACTACCAAAAAATGTGGTTCATATTTTTAAACTGGTAAAGTTCCTGTTCCTGATTTTTTTTTTTGCACGCTATGCTACTACTTTATAGCTACTTGATAAAAACAATAAATAAATCCGTATTGTTTTCATTTTTTTGTCTTTTGTTTAAACTGGCCAATACAGTAGAGCATCAGCTTCCTAGCTAGTAGTTCTGTGGTTAAGTGGCGTGTGTGTTGCCTTCCTTCAGTCAATGGGGAAAATACATTAGCATATTAAATACAGAGTAGTTGGAGTCCACCACAGAGGTTCCTATTGAAATAAAGTATATCACTGAAACTTGACTAAAGGAACTCCAGTTACTGCTAAAATATCTTTATAAAAGAATACACTCACAAGAACTCATATTAAAAAAATCCCAGACAGATAAATATAGAGAATTATTTAAAGCTATTCTATGACATTAGAAAATGAGGAATTTTTAAAAACCCATGTATTTTTCACAGTTAACTCATAAAAGAGGTAAATAGTGTGTAAATAAATTATATTGATAGTTCATAAAATACAGCAGCAGTATTCACCTTGCATTTTAAAATGCAGTTGTTAATTTCTGGAATAAGTGACTTTGCCTGGGCTATATCATCAGTCTGTTGCAGGTAAAGAAAACACTTTTTTAGTCTCCTCCTCCCCAGTGTGCAAAATGCAACATGACAACTAGAGCTATACACAGGGAGTGAGGCTTCAGAGGTTGGTTGATTTTGTGTCAGATTTTTGTGATCTCAAACAACTTGATGCTGTCATCTCTGGGCCACCATCACAGCCCAATAACACGCTGATGCTGCATGAACAAAGAAAGTGCTGTCAATCTGATAAAAAAAAGTTGCTTTTCATTGTCAGGAAAAGTACTTTGATCTCTTTGAATGATTATAAATACCTTAAGTGTTATATTTACACATTAGATGCTAGCCGGTATGCATTATAATGGTGCTATGGGGTCCTGTGGATTAGTTTACCAGTTGGCCCTGGAAGCAATTGCATGGTACAATCTGATTTTCCATACCACCTCATTTTTTAATGTAATCTTCCTTAATTTTTTTATGTATTTTCTTAAAGCACTCTCAGCCTATAGATACATGAGCTGGTACCATCAGAGTAGCAAATCAGTCAAGCAGAATACCAACCTATATGTCTGCTTTTGTGTGCCGGCATGTTTTGGAGGATTAAAGCTCTGCATATTGAGTACTCACTCAATCAGCACTAGAGTAGGTGATATTTACAAATTTTCATCATCTTTAAACTGACCTAATCATGTTAAATATCTAACTTTGAGGATCTGCACTGGTGTGTGATTGTATACTAGGAAGGTCTTCATTTCCAGCAAAATATCCGGTTTTCTTTCTGAAATCCACATCCACATCTTTCTGTATCTTAGGTGTTGGTTCTTAAATACAAGTCATTTCACACACATTTAACGGGTTTATGGGTGCAATTTGTGGTTTCTTATATGTATTTTATTATAGACTTTTAGAATGTAATTAATTGATCCCAGGGTTTTACGATTTACATTAAGTTTTAGATCTTTATGTTGCTGTATTAAGTTGTAGCTTGAAACTAATAGATACAGTAAAAGTTAATGAGATGAATGAAAGTTAACTTTTAGTAGGGTTTTAGGTTGGCTTGAAACAGATCTCATAACACCTGTGTAAAACGTTTCGAAAATTCTCATAGAAAAGAAGCCTTTCCTGATGGGGCAGGTTTTAATTTGCCTCTGCAATTTATACCAAAGAATCTTTTGCTGAAAGATATGTAGGCTGTACCAACATGCTACATACTTGGCTGTCATATGGTTTCTGTAAATGCTGTACTTTGTGATGCACTGACTTGGAAAAAGCAAGTTACACATTCCAAATGTAATACCTAGTAAATGTAATACCTAGTAAATGTAAAACCTAGTGAATGCTTTTTTAGATGTGCGGGAACCTATGGGGGGTGGGGGGGTACTTAATGGATGTATCATCAGAAAAGGAAATGACTGCTATGGAAGCAGATATTTCCTGACTTCTGTGCCAAATGTTGATACGGTGGCGCTGAAGACAAACTGATTCATTGATATGCTTCTAGAAATGTGTACTTTTATCATGGCCATCTTCCACAGTAGCCTCTTTGAACAGGTTAGGCCCCCTAAGCACAAAGGTGAAAAAGAATTGTTGGAAAATGCTTAGATCTCAAGTTACCAATGTATTGGTATTCTCTGTCTATTTTCTTCCTCTCTTTTCTATTACTTGAGGTGCAGTAATTTTCTTATTTCCACCTTCTGCCCTTTTTGCTTTACCTTCATTTTATGAGCCATTAACATGGAGCTTTATAAGGGAATATATGATCTGTGCTAATTCTAATTATCAGCATCTAGGAATGATTTATCCCCTTAATACATGTTTAATTTTAGCCCTCATTAACTTTACACCAACACTCTTTATCAAATTTACTATACTGCTACTATGTCTTGAAGTTGTCAGCCTGAGAAGATATGGAAAAACTTAGGGATTGCAGTGTATACTTCCACAGCAGCATTTTTTGCTTTGTTTTATGAATCATTTTTATAGACAGGTATCTTTTTTCCTAACTATATTCCTGCCTAAATTTTCCTAATACATTGTATTATTTTTAGCTTTTTTAACAATGTTTTATGCCTTTTTGTTAAATATATAACTTTTTTTGTTTAACTTCATCTAAGCTAAACCAAGAATTCATCGTAATGCGCATGGTGGAGAACAATCTAACTGCTTCTTTTTAAACCTTTTATACCTGTAACCACCCCAAATCACCTAAAGATACACATTGTTACCTTTATTATCCAGAAAGCTCCTCTCTGATTTATTTTACTTTTGTTGTTAGGTTCTGACTTCATCTCATTCCAGGTTAAGCCCTGCCAAATGCCATTCCTTCTGCCCAATGAGACAATCTCAATGAATTGTGCTCTCATTGCCAGTTGATAGAGCTTAGTTTTCAAGTTAAGAAATGTTTGATTACTAAACAAAGAAGATAACTTCTAACACATTCTGTTAGTTTACTTCAACACAGCTTCCACATCTACTCCTAGATTTATTAGAAGAGTTTTAGTCACAACAGCATCCACACTCCAGCAATCCACATATGTTCTCACCAGCTACCTTACTCTCAGGATTCACAGGGCCAACATGTCTGTTGGTCAACATCCAACTCCTTCAGAGACATCTGCTGCATTTTACAAACTTTTTGATATCTTCTCATGTTTCTTACACTTAGTACACCCTTAAATTGTTAGCATCCTACTACATACCAACACATCTTTTTCATGCTTCGTTCATGAAAATTTGTTTTAAAAAAAGTTATGAAACCTTTTTTTTCATAAACAATATACCATACAATAACATTATTAGCATGTTGCAAAACCATTTCCCATTTCACTTCAATTAAAAAATCTATATTAATGGATCTCTACATTGAGACTAAACATTCTTGAAATATTCATTTAATTTTTTTGTAGGTTGTTACCTCTCTAATGTGTTTAATAGTTTTAATCCCCTAGCATTTTAAACCCCACTATTCTGACAGGTAAATAAATGGGGACACCATGATTTTCTTTCTTAGTAAATTTTAATTCGTAATCAAGAATAATAAGCACACCTACGTGATCTCCAAACTGTGTGGTACAACCAAAATATAAGTTACCACAAACATTCTAAAATGTGAACTACAGATCTAGTTTCCCAAGTGATGAGCTGATGGATTTTTACATTTCTGTTCTTTAAATATAATAATACAATTTTTCAGTTGTCCTTTAAGGTCATGAATTGATAATTAGGTATATGAGGATGTGATACTAGGGCTTTTTTACATATTAAGGTTTTTTAATAGTTTTTTTAGTTTCACTTTGTTTCTAGGTTTTGATTTTCTCTGAAGTCCTTCCAACCACCATTCCACTCTCCAATGAGACAATCTCAGTGAGTTGTAAAGGCACACTCTTGTTTCTTTTCTCTTCTCTTCTCTATCTCCAGACTCTTTTTCTCCTCTTCCTCATCTCGCTCTTTCTTTTTCTCTCAGTGGTGCTAAGCTCACAAGTCACAATATAAATTTGACCCTGTAACAAGTTGAAACTAAACAGAAGGACACTCAATAAGGCCTAACACAAGTAAAAGCTGGTATCTTGTGTTTTTTTTTATTTTGCATTTAGAGGGGACATTTACATTAAAAATGTAAAGTTTCAAAAGAATCCCATGAAACAAGCTTGAGTTGCCAATTAATAATATCGCCTGAGATATGTGACTTCCAACACTTTCTATGTACAGTAGGTCATAATATTAGAATCATTAAAATATCACTTGCTTGCTCTTTGGCTATTTATTGGGTGTAGTGTGCAATAATTCTTTATCCATCATATAGGAAATAAAAACTCCTGCTCAAAGGGAACAAAATACAAAAAAAAAAAAAAAACATGAACGAATACTGTACCCAGAGCGGCCATGTGTGCCATTGTAGACAGCTTGTATCAGCTTTGAACAATCTATAAACTTCTAAAATCTTACTGTGCACTCCTTGCTGTGTATTAAAACACATCTATTCATGAACTAACTATATACTCTGTTGGCAGTCTAGGGAGGTTATGGTTTAATAACATATGTAGGAGCAAAAAAAAGAAATCTGATAGAAAAAAAGTTTCTGTGATAGTGCACATTTTAGAAACCAATTCAATCTAATTTCTCTTGTTCTTTTGTAGCTTGCTGCCTTAGAATTTCCCCCAAAGAAGCTCTTTGGAAACAAGGATGAACGAGTGATTGCTGAGCGCAGAGCTCATTTAGAGGTACATCTCAATATTATTCAAAACTATTTGTTTCAAAAGCCAACATTATAATATAGAATGTGTGTCTTATTAGTTTAAGTGCTGTGTGCTCTACATATTTATATTTTGCAAACAAAACAATGGGAAGTTTAATTTGGAATATTTTGAACCTGTTTTTTCAATTTACTTTTTTTATGCATATATTGTATAAATGACTGTAATTGGTGCATAATGGATATTTTAGACTTACTTTGTCAATTCACGCAAAGGAAAAGTGATTGCCATGTTACCATTACTTCATTTTATTATTGAATCTCCTATGCTGTTCCTGGTGTGTTAAGAGCTTATATGCAGAAATCCAAATGAGTAGATGTTTCAGATGGAAACGTTCCCGATATAGATTTACAGAATGACAATTGGACAAAAAGGTCTTCTTTTTGTGCCTATTCTTACTACCCCCACCATCATGTACTTGGTTTTTGGTGTCTGAACTGCTTCTTCCAATGGAAAAGTAATACAAAATCCACTGTATGAAGCTGAAAATGAAGAAGGACCCATAGGGAAACATAGAAAGATCTTTGTCTGATCTCTGTGTATACCTAAAGCTCCTAAGTTTACTGATGACTGTCTAGTCTTTACATAGGTATAAGAGAGTTTTCAGATATGTCTGGAGTCAGGCATTGCCAAGTTATGTATCAAGGTGCAACATTTCAGCCAAAGGGTCTGCTTTACTCATGAGTTTCATGAATGCATCATTTTATTGTTTTGTGGCAGTTCAGGTTAAAGAAACAGACAGAAAATTCTACATGTGGGTGTTTTAACTACTCCATATTAACCAAGTCCATTGTGAGCTTTGTGTAATATAAACTACTATAGTTCTAGCATCTAGGACTTCATTGTCTGTTTACCTTTCAGAGCAGCATTCCCTCCACTTCATAATATCCCACAGTCCCAGGTAGACAGCACACAAGTTTCCTCATTGTCATTTGGATCTTTGCTGGCATCAGAGCAACATCAGTGGGTGATAGCTTTAATTAGTCCAGGGGACTTCTGAAAATTTTAGAATTGTGACACAACAAGACACTAAATCATTTATCTGTCTAGGAAATGAAGCATTTGACATTTCAAAGTCTGCATCATTATATTTATTTGCTCTAACCCACAATTTGCTTAGGAAATGACATTTTGTTATTGATATATTACAAACTTTTAATCACTAGATGACCCTGTTTTTTTCCAGACTTTCCTGGTAAAAAGTCAGATTTTTTTTTTTTTTTGTCTGACTCATCGAATCAGTAGATTCAAGCAAAAATCCTTTAATCAAACAAAGGAAAGTAGATAATGTGACCTACTCAGCAGGGGGTTATCACCAAAGTCAGAACCAAAGTTTTGTTTTAATGGAGCGAACTCCCACATTGTATTTTGCCAGAAAGCATTATCTAAAATTGCATTGGTAACCTAACAAAGGCACATTTCACTTTGATCTATTCTCTCTCCCCTTTTGCTCTTAATGCAGAGACAAAATCAATTAAGATTCTACCACCCTCTCATTTACCTTCTTCCCTGTAAACTAGCCTGACACTGATTTGTTTTTAATTCTGCAACCTTAGGTGTTGACTTGTGTATGCCTGGTAATGAATCTTTGTTTATGTGCAATCACAGTATGATATATCTCTACAGGTCTCCAATGTTGGAGTAATTCTTCTGCTTTTACACTGACATAGTGACTACACTGCTGATTTTTTTAATGTCAGGCAGGCTGAATTACTGCAGAATATACTTCTCTGAAAAAAAACCAATTGACATGAACTGAATTGACATAAGTCACTACAGACATTTTAAATGTCACACGCAACTATAAAATTAATATTAGATGGGAACACAATTTACAAGACTGTTCTCTCTAGAGAAAATGTGTTGCGGAATTTATATGTTATTTACAATGACGCAGTGATTGGATTTATGTGTAACATAATTACAATGTCAGAGTCAAATAATAGTTGTTCTTTTTTTTGGTTTGTTTGCTCAAAGTTGAAAAGAACATGTCCATTGTTTAAAGTACTGTGGTTATAATAAATAAAAAAAAATAATGATTGATGAATGCTGCCTAAAGTGTATAATGCTTGCTATGAAGATTCTAGGCACAAACATTTGTGAATTGTATAGCATATTCATTCCCACCCATCAATCTGTCACCAGTTCTGGAGTAAAGCTAATATAAAGCACTTTCTAGATTAAGTTCAAAGACACAGTCCGCATTTCCAAAGCCCAGCCATTTTGTGTTGGCAGTAATGAAAACTTACCATCAAAATTTCCTTACAAAACAGTATAAACTTTTGTTTCATAAAAGGCAGACAAAAGGAAGACATCAGACTTCTTCTATTTCCTGGATGCCCCAGGTACAATGAAATCTGAAGTTTTCTAATGCAGTTGGTGCTGGTGAGAATAGCATAGATTTTAGTTGAGACTAAACCTTAAATCAGCCATGTTGGACCTTGTTATCTCCTGATTGTATTCTGTTGGATCCTAATATTTCTAGGACAGATGGCAATTTAGGTAATAGGACCTGATTTAATAAAGCTCTCCAAGGCTGGAGATGTTATACTTTCATCAGTGAAGCTGGGTAATCCAGCAAACCTGTAATAGATCTGGTCCAGAATTGAAAACATTTGCTAAAAAATAGCAAATTACTTATATACTACTATACTAATATAATTAATATTATTATTATTTTTATTATTATCAATAATAATAATAACAATAAATAGGATTCATATAGCGCCAACATAATACCCAGCGCTGTACATTAAATAGGGGACGAATACAGACAAGACGAATACAGACCATGACAGAGATGGAGAGGACCCTGCCTTGAAGAGCTTACAAAGGAAATCCATTGCAGGTTTGCTGGATCATCCAGCTTCACTGATGAAAGTGTATTCTCTCTAGCCTTAAAGAGCTTTAATAATCAGGTCCATGATGTTCATGGGAATCCTGGCTTTTTCCTGACATGAGAACTTTAGGAGAAGACTTAAGATTTCAGAGAATTTAGTGTACGTTGTTTAGGGTTTGGGACTTTTATTTAGCTGATTTTTTTTAGGAAGCTTAAAGGGTCAGTTGCTTTAGTTAAGGGGTTTAAGGAATAGGGACTTTAGTGATCAGAGGGTTTAGTTTAACCCCTGGAATGAGTGAACCTTAACCTACATTTCATTTTGGGATCAGCAGGATGTACTAGGGCACTGAACCTAAACAAACTTTGTTTAGGGAAGAGAATGGGCATGGCAAATACTTTTAGCACAAAAGTGAACCTACCTAAAAAAACAAAAATCAAAAAGTCACTAATATACATTTGTAATCATCTGAATTTCTACATTTGAATGTTTGTAGTGAGATGGCCTCACATGTCAAGGATTATATAGGGAATTGTACTAGGACATACCAGCACTCATCTCTTTGTGGGAAATAATCTGCTGTTTTTCTCAAAAATTGTATACATGAAAACTTAAACCTACCTTTTTCAGGATTGGGGACTATACAGTAATTTCTTGATTGGCATATTGCATATGATTTCTGCATGTAATTAGGTATGTTCACATTATTAAATCCATTCTGTTGAATAGCTCCTACAATCTGTCTGAAAGTGGCAACATTTATACTGATTTAAGGGAAGGATTCCTCAAAACATGCTCCAACCTCCTAATAATGGCCATTACTTATCTGAGTAATGATGGCAGTATTGTCAATGGCAGCAGTGTGATAACCCACAGTAGCATCTGCATGTAGCGGTCAGGGACATTTGCTATTGCTTTTTATTTCAAATGCGGAACCAGGGAATACACAGGTAATAAAAAGACTTCACAGTGTAACAAGGTCCCAAAATTATATGTTAAGATAACCATTTAAGGGTGGCTAGGGGCTCAGATTCAAGTTACAGCTGCCAAAAGCCTGGCACTGGGAACAAAAGTTTATATTTTTTTTCCCGTAGAAAGAGTTGCTTTTGGAATGTGTGCTGTTAAGGTGCAAATGGTACTTAGTAGAGCTTCGTGCTTTATTGAATTATCAAACATACAAAGAGAATTTTAAAAAAAATCTGGATTTAATTTGTAGCTCCGCAAATTAAATTAACTGAAAAAGCACTCGACCCTGTGCTTTGTAATTTCCATCTCTGAACTTGTCCGCTCTATTTCTTTATCATCAAGTTTTCAAATTAATTAGCACAATGCAGTTATTTTTCTGCAGAGCTCATAGCATTCATCTGAAAAGGACAAGGCATAAAATGCCTGTGTTCTCCCAACCCTGAAAATGGTGAGACATCAATATATGTATTTTTAACCAAGCTCAAGAAACCTGTTGTAAAAAAAAACCTGTCAATCCCTACTAGTCAAAAAAGGCAAAACTGCCTTCCAACCACAATGTGACAAAAGATAAGACATAAGACCGCTGAGGGTTTTTTGCCCCTCGAAAAAAAAAGTGTCACTTTCCAGGCAGCCACCAATACATTTCTCACAAATTGCTGCAAGTGCATGAATGGGGAGATTAATTACATGTCTACGGGCACTCTCTACAAAATAAAATAAGAGATCCTGTAGGAGAATTTCATTTTTAACAGCAATAAAATGTATCATGTTTTCTTTATTTTTCTCCCCTGACAGGTTAATTATATAGAGATTTCTGGGTCACATCTGATTTATTTCACTTTAAGCACTTAGAATTTGGTTGATGTGACAAATGTTTAATATTTAGACTGTGATGGTATGAATAGTTTATTACACTATTGCTTACAGGAAAGGAGAATACTACACTAGGCTGGTATCTAAAATAAATAGAGTTCATAGGAATGTATACTTAAACTACAATGTAGGAGTTCAGATGGAATGGGAACATAACTATAAATCTTGCAGATGCAAATGTGCTTTTTTAAAATTATCATCTGGTAACATGAACCTGTTTTTCCCATAACAAAGCAAAAGGTTTACCTTAAATTTCTGTTCAACAGCAGCACTCATCTTTCAGTTGTATAAATAAAGCTTAATTTATCAAACAGATGCATTTTTTCACACAAGTTACATGTAATAAGATATTTCTCCTCCATCGCTGGACACAGCTCTGCTTAGAACACAATCTAATGGGTTATTCCCACCTCCAGGAGTAAGCTAACTTAAAAACCAAAGGACAGCATAATAGGTGGAACATGATGGTTGGCAAAACCTCTGCACCTATAGCCAACGTTAGCCTAGAATCTAGAAGGAAAAGCTGGAAATCATATTTCCTTTTAGTTTTTACTTCTAGCATGTCATTAAGTGAGTGCAAAGGTGGAAACATGTCTCCTCAATTGCAGCCAACAAGCTCTTTATTTACTTGCTGCATGCGGGTTCATCTGTGATAGTCCAGCCTTTTTTTGTAGCCTGTATGGTTCTTCACCTTGGAAGGTATGTCTGACAGGTCAGCAGTTTGTCACAGTCCCCTTCATACAGATCAGCAGCACCTCTGCTTTGGTTGGCACTTTTCTTCCACTGTCTCTGGTAAACAGCTGAAACTGAGATTTGCTGCAAGACAATGGGGCTGGAAGGATAAGTTGTAGTAAAGAAAGCTACCCTCCACATGAAGTTGCTTTTCCTGCTGGGTGTTGATCAGGAGTACAAAACTGGCTATTGGACTATCGCAGTCAAAAAATACTGGTTCAAGTAGAGCGATCAACTCGCCCAAAATCCGCACCAGATGTCAAGTTACTAGAATTGTGCTTTATATTTCCATATTTTTGTTGAAAAAGTTAAAAATACACAAAAGGATATAAAACCATTACATTGACATTGAATCTAAGTTTACAAAACACATGTATTTATAAACACCACAAACAAAGAGAAGAGAGCAGGAAACTGGATAGTCCTCATCTATGTCGGGTGTTTTTCAAGTGCAAAAGTCTAACCAGGGATTCCAGGTAAGTTCAAATGCATTAGAAGTGTCCTTGAGAAAACATGTTGTTGTTGACCATCATCCACTTGAGTGTATGATCCACCAAATCAGTAATGCCTAATATATATTTGAAAATGTAATGAGAGATACAGGCTTGCCAGTAACTGCACTGTTAAACTCTCAGGGATTGGTGCACATGGTAGCAACAATCGATTTCTACCAATACAAGGCCTCATAAACCATGTATAAAAATTACATATAGGAAGATAAAAGGGAACCAGAAATGTATCTATACTTTTAATTGGGGTAGCTGCAAACTAGCCAATGTTGGTAAAATATTGGGTTACATCTTCTCAGAATACTGAATTTTAGCTGTACATAAGACATTATATTCCCTCTTTTTCTGTTCTATTTCACCTGCTGCCTACATTTTTTGTACTTTACATGCATTCAACAGTATAACATTGACAGTTCACTGCATATTATGTTTTCTTCACTGTTCTGGTACAGTATCGACCTGTTTTCTGGTTTGTTCCAAGTTGTAACATTGAAAATATATCAATAAAAGTAGTATAGAAAAAAAAAGTTGCAGCAACATATCAAATGCAAACTAATACTGTATTATCATTAAATAAACTTAGTTTGCAAAGGGCATTTTTATTTCTCAAAAACAAAGGCATTAAATGTTCTTTGAATTCAGACCTCCTGCTTTCACCTTTGAAGAATGTAAAAAGTCTTGATCCCAGATAAATGAAACTCTGATGGCTAAATTGATTGAAGTTTAATCTAAAAGTACTTTAAACACACTAAAGATTAACTGTCAGTCTGTGTCTGTTGTACTGTGAATGCAACTTTTCACCTTAAAATCCTTTCACTTTCAGTGTGTAAATGCTTTAGGAAAAGAAAAAAAACTGTTAATGTTATATGTTGCATCCTTTAGGGCTTTTTTGTGTTTTTTAACTTTTTTTTTAACTAGGCTGTTTCTAAATTTTCAGTAAAAGATTGTAGTTAAAATTTGTAGCCATTAGATAATAGTCACTTTATCTGATAAAAAGTATACAATCACCGTTGCATAGATACCACTGGCTAAGAGTTTTTTTGGGGTAGCCGGTAGGGGGGGGGGGAGAATATAGAATTAGCTGGGTTTGATTTTCTCTTTTGCTTGGAATTGCTTCATTGGAAAGAAATGCTGACCTGGTGGGTCTATAAATATACTGTACATGCTTTAGATTTTCAATCACAGATGTTCAAGCACAAAATTTTGGTGTATACAAAAGTTTGATTGCTAGTAATTTAGTCAATCCACAGTCAAGCTGCAAGCTAATGTATTTGGGTAACTCTAGCCTAAAATTTATTGGGTAAGCCGTTTAAGGTAAAAATGTACGCTTATATCTTTTCCTGGAGTATTCAGTTTAAGGAAAGTCCCGCCGGATGCTCCAACAATCAGTCAGCCATCATATGTACATCCCACCTACCCTGATACTGTCCTTCCAAGACCTTCAAATCTTGGTGGAATCTTTCACCTTGCTCATCACTGACTGCACCAAGGTTTTCCGGGAAGTTAGAAAGATGTAAGGAAGTGCTTTGGTAAGTTTATTCTCCCAGCTATATAGTATGGTATAGCTGTGTTTGACACTAGAGCTCTTTAAAAAAGTTACACAACTGTTGGCAGATATAATAGTTCAGTTTAGCTGATGTTATATAACAGTTACGAAGTAGATAAATAAAGTAGTGGACCACGTTGGTTTGCAACATGCAGGATTGGTTGGAATCTGGTTGTTCACTTTTGAGTTCCTTTACCCAATCACTGATATATATTCAGATATGCTGCTGTATACTGATGTTGAACGATGGTCTGTACAGAAGTATCAGATGCCAACTTATATTTAGGGGACAGGTTTAAATTGGACCAGAGATCAGAATACTTTACTGTGCATGCACATAGCAATTCCCCTTGGCTTAATAAACTCCACTGACCAATTTAGCATTATTACATGCAAAGATAGGACTAAACATAAAAATGTGATCTTCTGAAAAGGAAACAGTTGAGCTGTCAGGCTAGTATTTTAGAATCCTTCAGTGTCTTAAACACTGTGGTTTAGGAAATTCAATCAGGATGGGATGCAGTGGTGAGTGGCTTTTTGAAAATAAAGAATCAATAACAAGTTACCTTAATGTTTGGGAGGCTTAAGCATTACTGCACGCTCCACTTTCCTCTCACATCTTTACGATTGAACGTCACCCCCTCATCTCAGCCTGTGCTGTAAATGCCTAATGATCTCAGTTGCAATGTCAGAGGGTCACACAGCCTGTCTGACAACTGTCTTTTCTGGTCTGCCTCTTCAAAAAATTACTGAGCCCTTCCATATCCATCACTCCGCTCTACTTTTTAAACAACCAAACAAGCTAGAGTGCCACGGACAATACATCCTAAGTAACTTCCAAACTGTAACAATAAGTTTGTATTTAAGAGACATAGTTCCAAAATTATTTTACTAGGTGCCTTTTAAAATAATTAGGAAGTTAGCTGTGTCTGCAGCACACCAAGCACCCTTAACCCCAATTAGGACTTTAATAGTACTAAATTATAACACTTTGGGCCAGATTTATTAAAGCTGTCCAAGACTGGAAAAGATGGATCATCATAGGTGAAACTTTATGATCAAGAAAACCTGGAATGGATTTCTTAAAAATAATTTGTTCTTAATTGGCAAATGCCTTAAATCCTGGCCTAGATGGCTCTTAAATCCTGGATTAGATGGCCACTTCTTCCGTACACCCATACATTGACTATATTTATTTTTTCAGCTCTAAATAATATAATTTAAGAAAGTGCATGTTAAACTTTTATACAAATATACAAAAAAATGCTATGTCAGAGGCACCTCTGATTTAGAAAATACTTAAAAAAAAGGTTTCTTGATTCTGTTTGGTTTATTGATAATCTGCTCTTTTTTTCCATTTCACTGGAATGGATCCTGCTTCCTAAGGACCTTAGAGGTCTAGCAATATTATAATTTCCTTGTTCTTTGTACTGTTGAAGCAACCTGAAAGAGGAAGTGGGAAATTGTATTAATTGTACAAAACTTGATATCTGTTTTGTGATTAAAATTTCTTATAGTGGATTATACATGTAGCTTTTATATAGCTTTAATACTATAGCACCACAATATAAGACCTTATGGTTAACCTTTGGAAGATTTGGAATGCTTTTCTTATATGCAGCTTCTCTTTCCCCCGGTCATTATTACCAACCATTACCAGCTATACAAAACAGTTTGAATTCACGTGAAAGTGACAGATTAACTTCACAGTTTTTTGAACACACCATTCAAAGACTCATGTTCTGTGAATTGCATATTGGATTTGGTTAAGAAAAACTGTGAAAAATGGGCACACGCAGGATCCCTTGGCAACAGTAGGTTCTTCATTGCTACATTTGGACTTTGGACTCCAACTGTTATAATTGTTTGTTTGTTTGTTTGTTTGTTTGCAGGTATAGCACATCTCATCTTATCCAATACGTTTTGAAGCAAAACTAGATTTCCTTTTAAGTCATTGACAGAGGCAAATCCAACCAACTCTACATAGTGCATGATCAATTAGGCCAGTGGACTGTGACAGCCGTGAGTCAACCAACCAGTTTTATTCAGCCTTAAAGCTTTTTTTACTTTTTACAACACCCCATGCTTGATATGAAAAAAAAAAGGCTTTAAGGCTGAGCTAATATGGCTGGTCAACTATGACAGCTGTCACAGTCCACTGGTCTAATTGGCTGAGCTGTGCTATACTTGTCATTGACCGTTATAGCATTCAGCACTGTGCCAAATCAAATCGCCAAGCACCAGCAGTGTTCTGCTTAATTCTGAATGACAAATGTTTGGGATGAATTTGTCACAGACCTGAAGCCTAACCATGGCTTAACATTAAAAGCAATGCTATAAAAAAAATGTGTTGGGCCTTATTTAATAAAGCTCTTCAAGACTGGAGAAGATAGACTATCATGGGTGATCCAGTAAACCTAAAATACATTTCTTAAAAATTATTTGCTATTAGATGGCAGATGCTTTCAGTCCTGGATGCTTTCAGTTGTTGGATCACCCAGGTTCTCCCATGATAGTCTATCCTTTCCAATCTTGGAGAGGTTCAATCAAGCCCAATGTATCAAAGGTTTTAAAATGAACTGTCAGATGAATAAAAAACAACTGCTGTGGTTTATTGTAGTAACTAGCACGTATGTGCTACTTTGAGTGGGACTTTTTTTTAGCAAACCTCTGCTGATCTGTGTATTGAATATATTTTAAAATATAATGTCTACAAAAATTCTTCTGTTCTCCAAAATTTAGCATCTTCAGCACTCCTTTGGATATGCACTGAGCTGTAAAAGCCACAAATCGTTCTTGGAACATATGCTGTCTGAAGTTAACTCACTTATAGTTTACAGCCTTGGCAACTCAAACTCTATCAAATATTGGCAGATATATGTAACAGGGATCCTTTCAATGTCAAATATCACAAACCACAGGCCTCTCCACTCTCCACTGTGCTTCATTAATCTGCTGTTGGTCATCCTAACTCAATTTTACTCAAGCCTTTGTGAGATTATATATATATATATATATATAATGGAGGTAAACCATAGCTCTTCTTTTAAGAAACCTTTCTAAGAGGAAAGTAGAGCCTTCTATTGCTGACTTCTCATTTTGAAAGTGTTAGCTGTCTGGCTGTCATGTTGATCGTCTTGCATAAACACAGTTATTTATTAAGAACAAATGTACAGATAAGGTCCTCTGACTTCTGTCAGGCATTCCTGTCCTAGTGAAAATTAGGTAAATAAATTATTAGTGAAAATGGCTTCTGCATAATGGTCAGGCACCTGAGATTTCCAGGAGAAAACGGTGCACCATCTGGTATGAAAGGCTTACTGGAATACAAACAAATGAAATCGTGTATAATATATGTCTTTCTATATTTTTTAGTTATATGCAGCTTTTCCAATATAGTAGAAAGAGTAAAGCAAAATTCCACCCAGATCAGAGTGTTGTTTTTCTGGGGCAGAATTTGATCAATGACTGCAATTTTATAAGTCTCAAGGATCCAGACATGGAGGATCCCCCATTGGACTGGATCCAGTGTCATATTCAAGACCAATAATTAGAGAAATCAGAAAATGTTCACCCAGCGTATGAACCCAGTGAGTAGATTTATACAAGTGGGGAAAGGAAGAAAAGTAGGCTTTTTTTAGGCACATTAGCAGATACAGATAAAATTCAACTTAAGGGTTGATCTCCATCACTAGCTGAGATATTTATTGCAGCATAATACACAGCTTTATAAATTATAAAAAAAACACATGGTAGTAGTGTTGGATTTTTACAGATTTTACAGGTGAAATACTGCCTTCCTAATTACCTGGTGGACCTAAACAACTGTTTTTACTGTAACAACCTTTAAAAAATAAAAAGGTGAAGCCCCACTTATTCTGCCTTGATCGCTGAATGGGAGAGGCTTCACCACCTGAACTAAGAAGAATCAAAGAACCTTTCACTAAAGCCTTGTAAAGTGCATTATTCTATTGTTTTTTAGAATGTAATTAAATAAAATTAAATTAAATTAAATCTGTTGCACCCACTAAGTAGTCCCAACAATTTTCCCATTAAACCAAATGTTACATGATAAAAGCCTTTAAAAACAAAAGAAGCATTCTTACTGCTTTTAATAAAAACTCAGTTCTTAAAAAAAAAAACTTTATAGGTAAATCAGTTGTTTGATTGCTCAAAAAAGGCGCAAGTATGTCAAAAGAAATGCCAGGGATGTGTTCTTTTTTTACAGATTGGCGAGTATAGTGCTGGGATGTTTAGTTTGTGAAACAACTTGCAGAACTTCCAGATAGCTGAGAAAATTCTGGAAAACCTAAACGATTGCATATTCAATGTAATTTCCTAATATTGACGCTTTGGTTGTTGTAGGTGGACCTACTAAAAGTATTGCCTGGATGTGAAACTGATCTTTCGGTTTCAGTACACTTGACACCGAATTGCGAATATAATTGTACACCTGAGCTCTATACTCATTCTGGGTCAGTAATTGAAAAGCTCCTCAAAGCTAAGTACCAGAAAACCAACCAGGCAAGCAGGAGTTTTTAGAATATGGACAGAAATTGAAGTTTGTGTCATTTTAATTACACAACTGCATTACTTACATAAGAATTGGTGTGCCAAACCCCTGAACTATGTTTAGGATTGTTGCTGTAGTTGCAGTAAATCATGAATCATAAATCAACATGAATGCAAGCAGAGGAGAGTTGATTTTTTTGAAAATCTAAACTATTATTGTTTACTATCCATGTTGTGCCAAAAGCCAAGCTGTATACAGAAAAGGTTACAGTCTTTTTTTTTTTTTTTCTTTTAAATATCTACTTTTTTGTATTGTCATTTTAAATTCAGATATTGGTAGTCCTGTTTTTTTTCCCCTCAAACATTCAGTAGCACAAATCTTTACCATACTTCAGTCAAAAAAGAAACATATTGTACCTGCTGCTGGAAATGTCGCTGATGAGTCCGCTAGCTTTATACTTTTTAATGTAAACTCTGTCACTCCATTTTTCCCCCTGATCTGGGCAAAGGGTTTGAGGATGATTCATGTCAAACACTTTGGTAGCTGCTTGCCAAGGCCATTCTAAAAGATGACAAGCTGTCGCTACTGGCCCGAGCTCTGTGGTAAATTCAATTCCCTTGTTGTCATTTGTGAATAGCAGTGACATGACTTGTTTTGATTTGTGCTCCTAAGGATTGATCTCCATCACTAGCTGAGATATTTATTGCAGCATTTTATCCTGATTTTATCCAAAAAAAAAAAAAAAAAAGAAAAGGAACACATTTCTGACAAAAAAGCCCATCCCTTCAACCTCCCTTCACTCATTAGCTCTTAGCAGGAAGATTTAAAGGGAAACCCTGGTCAATGGAAAATTCCAGTCATAGACGTGGTAAGCTGTTCTCTTATTTGCTTTGCAGCTTCATCATTTTGAATAACTGGTAACATGCCATATCTATTTGGACCAGCTACAGAAAGTAATATGTTTTGGGCAGAATACCTACCGTTATACACAGTCCCCTCCACAATGAGAAACTTTATTTTGAGCAGAGAGGGACAATATGTAAAAAAGATAAAAGAACGTAAAAGCTCAATAACTTTTTTTTTTGTTTGATTATACATTGTTTTAAAGGTGGAAAAACAACTTCAGTTGCAGGGGTCTTGACCAAGGCTGGGTTCCAAAGAGCATTTAGGGGCCATCCACATGACCACTGTCTGGCTGACCACAGTTTTACACAGAGCCAACAATGGCTTCATCTTCCTGGTCGTAAATGTTATCTGTCAAAGGCCAGCAAATGAAGACCAAAGTCCTTAAGATATGTTTTTAATAAGCTCAGTTTACCATTGCTGAAGGCCCATGCCAACAGAGGACCTAGAGAGTCCTGATAAAAAAAGAAGGTTGCTGTTTGTCAAGGTGGGGGACTTTGAAGTAAAAGGAGAAGCTCTATTGTAAGATGGGACTCTGATTTCAATTGAGGGACTTAAATGTAAAGGGCCAGCTCTGAAAGTAGAGTAGGAATCCAGATATAAAGAGGGCTCATATTAAGAGATACCTATAATAAAAGAGGCATTACTGATGTGAAGAGGGACTAATAATGTGTTCATCTTGTTTTGCTTTATATTGCACTTTTTTTGTAATAAACATGAAACTAATTTATTTAAACTTTTTAAAGCAAAGGAACTGTAAGAGCCTATTTAGAGGTTTTCATTATTGAAACCTGCAATGAACTGTAGTGCAGGACAGAGCCATGCACCACAGTGTGTACTAGTGCCTTTTTTCTGCAGGTTAGAATGTTTCGAATGGGCTTCCTGATGAACATATAAATGTGTATTGCACTGCATAAATCCAAGTGAACCATAAGGTTTTGCATACCCTTTCTTTTAATGCGCCAGGAATGTATGCAGCCCATTTGACACGTACTAAGGTCTCTATTAGGATTTCAAATCAATACCCGTTCAGATGGGATATATAATCCCTCTAGCGTACTCTGGGCTCTTTTCAAGATTTGCTACGTGGTTGTGACTTTGACAAAGGACTTCCAAGGAACATCTATGTAGGATAATTGGCCCTACCATTTAAAGTATTCATACAGGTTAAAAAAATCAAATAAAATTTCAGTGTTGGATGGATTCTAGTGATTTAGATCGGAAGCCAGCTGCCTATTTTATTTCAGGGGATCCATCAGCTGGGAAGTTCCAATAATATCACTTTTGTCTTCAGGCCGAATGTAATATATAAACTCCACCATCTGAATTCTCCATAGGAGTCAATGGGAAATTCACATAGGGAGACTTCTTCTTTTCAGCCTGAAGCATGGGATAACAGTTGTGTTGGAGCCCATGAGGTAAGAAAGCATCTGGCACATTCAGACCAGCATTGGTTTATCAGTATTTAATGGTGATGACCAAGAACAGAAACCATCCAGAATTCTTTTTTAGTAGTTATTGAGAAACCTAACTGAAAATATCTTTATTCTCACATTTAGGAATATGTTTGTATTGATTTTTAGGTTCCTAATTGTATATCTGTAATCAAACAGTGCAGTAAGCATTCTTTATAAACAGCAGCTTCAAAAGCACAGGATGCATTTCTTGGTAAATATATTGTTTTTATTAAAAGGACAGTGATGAAGTCGCTTCAAAGTACACCTACTCTTCCTTTTAAATCCACATAGTTATACTATTTTCCCCATGCCCAAGACATACTTTTCCTAATTGAAGCCAACAATTCTTCCCATTATGTAATTGTCAGGCCTAACAGCCAAATGCAAGGCTTCTGCACAGTCATATGTTGAAATTAGTGACATCATAAACCAATGTAAGCTTTTACAATATTTAACACAAAGTTTACTTCAAGTTTTGTGCACCAGCTATGATGGAAGGATGAGTTCTGCAAAGGTGGTTACAACAGAGTTGGGCGAAGGGTTAAACTGTCTATTCTAAAACTATACAAAATATGATGGAGCCTCTAAACTTGAGAAAGTTCAAGTCATTGGACTGGCTATGCTGTCAGCTGTGTACATTACAAGACTGAGTGGGCACATGTGAAAAATAATATACAGATTAAATTGCTTCTATAATTTTATATCAGCTCTGTATTTAGCTGAACGCTAAACTCCAGACATGTTTAAAAGACAAAAAGGTACCGAATCATTAATTAAGACTGTAACCCAGCCACCCCATACAGCTTAGGGTAAGTCTAGACAGTAAACACATTGGGCCTGATTTATTAAAGCTCTCCAAGGCTGGAGAGAATATACTTTGATCAGTGAAGCTGGGTGATCCAGCAAAACTGGAATGGATCTGTCCAGGATTTAAAAACATTTGCTAGCTAATAGCAAAAGATTTTAAGAAATTCATTCCAGGTTTGCTGGATCACCCAACTTCACTGATGAAAGTGTATTCTCTCCAGCCTTGGAGAGCTTTATTAAATAAAAGCCCATTTCCCTATTTGTGGTTGCCAACAAACCATATTGCCATGTGTTGTGGGGTTCTACAATGCAGGTGTGTTGTGAGTTCCATCTAAAATAAGAAGCACTGCAATGCATGTTATCAAAGATTAAATTTGGGCTGGGTAATTCTGTATTGTCTTTTTATAGTGCAGTCTGCAGGCATTTAGAGTTTTTTTGTATTTTGTCTTCATCACAAAGACTGATTGAATAGACTCCCTGTGCAAAGAAAAAAAAGAGAGGTTTATCACTATAAAGTTGCATTCTGTGTCATTGTAAACCTATTTGTGATTGTCGTAAACTTCATGAAAACATCTATTTTGCTGAACAGACTGCGCCGATCAGTATGTAGAACAAACAGCGAAAAACAAACCGGTGAAATACGATAAACTAATAAAAGTCATAGCTGTGTTAGCTCCTGACTGCTGACTTGTGCTGTCCCAGCAGCAGGTTGTCTATCTGAAAATGTTCTTGACCCTTAAAAATCCATTAAACGCTCTAACTACGTTCTGGATGGAGGTGTAATAGCCAGAAAGTAAGTAAATTGTGACTTGGAAAAGAAAGGTGATGGCCCGTGTAAGCCATATGCCTGGAAGTAGTTTGCAGCACAGAACTGTTGGCATGCTCATTTCCAACATTAATTCTGGAAGCCCTAATATTTTAGGTTATTATATTCTGAGTTCTCCCTGTGCCTGCAGCTGCCAGTTAATATAGAGATGTGACCAAGCCTGACAACAGTTATCAGTTTTGTTTAATGGATTTTAAACTGAATATAACTATGTATTCAATGTGTTCTTGTACTTTGTAAGTATATGCCAAACATAAACTTTTTTTTAGTTTGTATAGTGTTTTTAGGTTTTTTTTTTCCTATTCAAGGCTTCATTACAGAAATCTAATTTACTATCCCAGCAACAAAAATATACCTAGGCAAAAAGTAAGAAAAAATCTGCAACAGGGACTCAGAACGCTATAAAAAGCTGACTTGGATTGTAGCCAGGGGCATAACGATGACTCAAGGGCCCCTCAGCATAACTTTGTATGGGTCCTAAAATGCTTCCGTCCACTCATCAACCTATACTAGAGCCTGGGGGGGGAGAGGGGCTGCTGTGATCTCTGCGAGAGTTTAGCAGTGTCTGTTACCTACCAAGTATTCCCACACCAGCATGTTCATGCAGGCATCAAGAGGCTGCAGGTTATCCAGTCATGGCAGAGACATTGTGAGGTATGAGAAGGTTTGATAGGTAAGACCCCCCCGTCCCATTTTTCTGGACACTGCACAGATGTCAGTACCCTTCAGAATTCCCCACCAATGGACATCTAATAGAAAATGTTCATATCACACAGCCAGTAACATAGACACCAAATGAAAAGCATAGAAAGACTTTCAATACCGATCAAGATCTCTGGTATCTAATGTTTTTCAAGTGGTGTATCCGCCTCCCTGATTTAAATCCAAAGATAGAGAAAAGAAGGATTTCATACTGAAATCAACAAATACTGAAATCAACAAATACAATTGCTTGTCACTTGGACAGGAAGACACAGACAACAATTACAACATAGCTTTCTTCACTCTCCTAAAAATGTTTTTTTTTTTTTTTTGTATTACCAGGAAAACAATGACAGTCTCCCTGTGCTGACTGTTTACATCTCATAAAAATGATGTTGTTTTATCTGCTGTTTAAGTACTGTGTTAGAAAAACTGTGTTTAACTTCCAGATTGACCCATTCCTCTTCACAGTGCACCTCTAATATCCTTATTCTGTCCTGTGACAGCTACTGATGGGGAACCTGGCCGGTTTTAATTTGTTACAGAGTTAAATAAATTTATGGGTTTGCAGAATCTAGTCTCACATGATCCAGAAAACATTGGCTTCAACTTCAATTTCTACATATTTTTTTAAAATAGTAAATGGCTGAAGTTTAATTTAAACTTCTTCCCCAATGACTAATTGTTTTTTCCTAATTCTGGGTTAAATTTCTGATCCCTTTTTTGTGTAGAAAGGATGTAAACACTAAAAAATGTCTGATCTGTTCTCTTTTTTCCTTTTTAGAAATACCTGCGGAACTTTTTTTCTGTGATGCTAAAGTCTCCTACATCTCCATTGCACATTGATAAGGTCAGCCTGACACTCTCCAAGCACACCATCTGCGAGTTCTCTCCGTTCTTCAAGAAAGGAGTCTTTGACTACAGCAGCCATGGAACTGGATAAGAACTTATAACCGGAAGAAGAAAAAAGTGCCTTCTATGTACAGACTGCGGTTTAAATGTAAAACCAAGCAAAAAAACTATATTGAATCTCATGGCTAGAAGGACTATACTACACTTTCTTTTTTTGTAATGGACAGAACCAAATGGTCACCTTCTCAGCACAACAGTCACTTCCTTATTAGAATTGTCATTCACAGAAGGTATGGATTTTGGCAGATTAGCTGGGACAAAAGTGATGGTTTAATAATTTACACATGTTTAACATGTATATCATTGGAAGAATAGGAAAAGAAAGATTCAAAAAGGTTGGGGACCACTTCCATAGGAGGTGGCATCCTTATCCTAAATATGGCACCATTAGTGCTAAAATGGCTCCTGGGCAACCCTAACTCAAAAAAACCAATCACAACTGGGGAATCTAGAATCTAAATTGGGATCTTAATATTGTCATGACTGTATAGTTTAACTGTATAAGACTCCTGCACTCCTATTTTGCCTTACATAACCATGACTTGTAAGAAGGAATTATCTGTTAATTAAAAAAACGTCGGTTAAAGTTGGTCCTCTTCAAAGGATCTCTGTCCCTCTTTTTAAAGGGGTAGACAACTGCCATTTCCAAAGTGAGCAATTAATATTTGCAAGTTTCCCTGCCCATGCCACCCAAAAACGTAGGAAAGATTTTTAGCATTTGGTGGACCCAGAGGTCTCCTGTTCCACTCTGCATTATTACTGTAGTGACCTCTGGGTAGTTAACAGCAGGGAACACAGTATCCAAAACTCAAATGTGCATCAAGTTTATTGATCTCCGAGCCAAGTCAGGAGGTGTTTGCAGCAGAACAGGGTAATTGCTTACTTTGCAGAGAACTGCCGGTTTCCATTTTTTTTAAAAATGATGACAGGGCCACTTTAAATCTTTCTAAGCTATGAATAACTCTCAGTTTCAGCCACTTGTATTTTTCAGAGACACCCAACAAGTAAAAATGGGACTTTTTAGCTTACAAATGGTATTCTCAATCCTACTTATTACAGCATTAAAATAGTTGTAAAGGATTTGCTTTGCCTCAGCAAGTTGTATCACCTTCACAATATTAAAATGTAAGAACCTTGCTGTTATTCCAAATCATGATACTTCCATTTAAGTTTACTTTTACAATATACTAGCCCTTCTCATGGCACTAAACTGTATAGATCTCTTTATGTAATACTTTGCAGCCTAACAACATTCGTCACCAAACCTGAAAATAACAAGCCATTAAATGTGCTTTTAAAAATATACTGTTACCATTGAAAGCAAACATAAGTACATGGCATTAAAAATTATAAAATTCCCTCAAGTATATCTAGCTTAGGTATTGGTGCTATATAAACACTAGATAGACATTACTGATGTTGTTAAAGGAAACCTGTACTACAAATTTACAGCCTGGAATTGATGAAATGCTACATGGCTGGTTGTATCTGGCTTCAGCACTTTTTGAGTTACTGATCTGAAAAGTCGAAACCCTCAATCTGCATACTTTTTTAAAGTAACTGACTTGATGTTGCAGTCATTGGATTACCTTGACAGCCAGGCAACTTTCACGGTGATCTAAAAGCCCCAGTATTTTGAGCCCTCATGAGCAAATGTGTTCCAGGTCACTAACCTGAATCAAAAGGGACAGGAGGACCAGACAACTAGCATTTTCAGAAGAGTTCAGCAAAAGCAGCCTCTGTTTATTTTCACTAGAGGTTTTCTTAAAGGTACTCTCTTGCTAAAGCAAAACTGCTTTTATATTTACTCTCTGTACAGAATTTAATGGGCAGTTCTGCTACTAAAGAATCGTTAGAATTTGTCACTTCCATTGGGGCTATTTACCCGGATCGCAGCCATGCTCTGGTTCCTCCTTCTCACTTCTTTGTCACTATTGTGTCTTGTAGTGAATGAAAGGTTAGTAAGAGAAATCAGAGTGAAACAGGACTAAATATCTACAGTGCTAAAGGTGTTTGATTCAGAAGGGTTCCCTATAATACAGTGGTTTTTGAATACCTGGCAGCAGAAGTGATTTAATTATCTTCTTTATGTGGGTCACAGTATTTAACATTTTTTTTTTTTTTTGCGATATAGTCACCTTGGGGGCCTGCAAACCCCAATGCTAATCTGGTACTCTAAGCACTCCCATATCCACATGTGTGTTCCTTGTAACCAAGACTGCATAGGTGCAACTGGTGACCAACACATTTGTACACTGGAATGAGGTTATAGATGTTTGCTGTGCAAACATTTTTATAGTTAGGATGCTGACATATTCCCAATGTGTTGTCATTAATTTCTACATAATGTGATATAATCTGCCAGATGAATTTGAGAATTCAGAAAAGGACATCTTTTTTAATAAGTTTGAATGGTTTATTAGTAATAATTCTAGAGGATAAATTTGTGAGAAATAGAATTTTTGGTATATTTAAACATTGACTTTTTGGGTAACACTGGCACACAAATAGCCATCAGTCCCCTCAACAATTTATTTTATAGAACTTTAGGACAATCATTGATCAGACAGGGATGGCAAAATGTGTATAACATATAGTAAATATCAAAACATAATATTATCAAAATATGATAAACTCACTTTATGATATGATAAATTTTACTATGTAGTAAGTGCCTTTTGTAAAATAGGTAAATTACGCTTTAGATCTTACAACTGCACTTTGAACAGGTCAAGCCACATTCACACTGGTATGTGAAAGTTCTGGATCCTAACTATCAGAATTCACAGCAATAGACGAATCCTACCATGCTGTGAATAAAAAAGTGTTCAACACTTCTATCATTTTGTAAGGAGCAAGCTCTGTCTCTAAACTCAGAGCATGGCCGAACTGAAGTTCCATTTCTTTTTACTAATATCTATCGCATATTGACACTTGTGTTGTGAAGGACTGTAAAGCAGGACTAGCAACAGGTTTTGCCAAGAATGGATGGTTCATTGCACTATTTTAGTCTCTGGATATACCATTCTTGTGTAGAAAGAAGGAACCATCTAAGTTCATCCTATTAATAATAAACAAAAGAAAAGGAAAGTGTCCAAGGTGCCCTTAGCAATTGGATTCAAGTCATTAGGTCGGGTAAAAAAAAAAAATAAAGTGCACTTTCTACTTGTTGCTTTGGACAACGTAACACATTTCTTGCTTGACTAGAAAGTGAATGTTGTAGAAACATGTACACAGACTATTACATTTGTCACTTGAAGATGGAATGCCCCTTTAAGTATACTCATTCTTGCCCTTAGCACAATTTCAATATCTGCATAAGTTAGCAAGAGCACAGATTGTTCTTCCAGATGCTGAATTGTCTAATCATGTTATCGCTACATTAACTTCCACATAGTAGCACTTAATGTGATAATCCTAAAATGACTTCCAGTTGTGTATATCTATGTTGTATGTTTTTTTATACATCCGAACTGTTTGCGCACAATCATGCTATGTAGTTTTGCTGCTTTTCTATAGCTTTTATATACATATAAAGTAAGATTTTGATTATGCATTTGTTATGTTACCTCAAATCTTAACACGTAATGCACTGATGAAATGTACATTAATATTTGCAAGCTTCTGGTTTCTAAATACACAAGCACACATCATGTTAATTGCAGTGCAATTAAGATTTAAATGCATGTACTTTCTGTCTATTGGCAAATGCCCATTTTCAGGTATGTAACCACATTTGTAAGAATATCAGGTTAAACCGTGTAATAATGCATTGTAAATGAATGACATCACTATCACTGTATAATTTATATGCAAAAAAGTAACCATTTGTATGAATCTGTTTTCACTGAATATAAAACATTTGTTTCTTGATGTGATTTTGACCACTTAAAGAAAAACTCCAGTATTAACAAGGTTTTCCGTTCAGATCTAAAAAAAGGCCCTGAGAGAGATGCTGGCTGTTCCAATGTGGATCTAAATGACACCAGGACTCCAGTGGCTCGTGCTGAGCCTCAGCTGACATAAGTACTAGGAGAGATCAGCTCCTGGGCTACATCCACCTTTGCTGGCTGATTAAAGGCAGCACTAGATCGTTAGAAGTGATCTGTTTCTACAGCGCTACATGCAATTGGCTGAATCAGTTCTCCCCTGTGCCCCCCATAAAGAATAATATGTAAAAGATCAATAATGTTTAGAATAATAGCAGTGTGTTTAAAAAAAAAAGGTGAACATAACTCAAAACCTTTTTAATAGCTTTTATTTTACTTGTACTCCCAAAGACATTGAAAGCATTGTTCACCCAGCACATCATGTGCGTCCTTCCATCTGCCCTGCCTCCAGCTTTTGGTCCCAGTACAACGTACGTTAATTTCTCATTTCCCTGTAAATCTACATCTATTCAAAAAATCATTTCTTAAGTCCATGTACTCAGGATTCAGCCATTGAGGGCTAGGATTTGTCCACACACATTTTTAGTATTTCTCTAACAGAAGAAAAAAATAGGTAAGGATTGGTTTACAGGACTGGAGGCTGAAGTCTCCTAAGGTGACTGGCACCTCAATAAAGGAGCACGCATGGCACACCAACACCACTGCTGCTAAATGTCATCCCACAATGCTGCTACATGCATTATCTCTAGGTAAGAAGAGTTTAAAAAATGATATTTGCTTAAGAAAACTGTATACAGTGAGACATAGACATAAGTGGGTTTACATTGCATTGCAATACTAACACCTCTTATATCTGGATTATAGCATAATACCCAGCTGTACTGCTCAGTTGGCCATGGGGCCAGAAATGATTTCCTTGGAAAACTGAATACAGGGAGACATAATCTCAAACATACTAAGAAAAATATGATGGGTTTACATGCAATGTCTGTAGACATGTGTGCACTTTAAAGACATCACCCAAAAAACAGTTAGGAATATGTATAACCTTGATGCCTTCTCTGATCACAATGGATTTAGAGGGCATACTCTCCTCCTGTATCACTGTCTGTATTAGTCTGTCATTTGCAATCCCTATTTAATGTACAGCGCTGCGTAATATGTTGGCGCTATATAAATCCTGTTTAATAATAATAATAATAATAATAATACTGTATATACTCAAGATACTCAATAATAAACCAAGCTTTTTTTTACCCTTAAAATGACATTATGAATCTTGGGTTATACTTGGCTCAAACCACTAGATGGTGCTCATAAAAACAGTGTAACACACTATCTGAGACATTATTAAAGAAAAGAGCGTCATCTACTGTTTGGCCAAGGTCACTGCAGACAAGAATATTTATAGTAATAGTATTAGCCCAATAACCAATTTAAAAGTACAAATAACTGTAAAGAGAGAAAAGGATATATAGACTATAGAGCCCATGTGATTTTCAGTTTTTTCCTTATAAATAAATAAATTAAAAAAGTTTAAAAAATCCACTAATTAATTTCAACCATCACCTTAATGGTTTTGGCATTCCTGTTGATTGCTGCTTTTAATGTTAGCAGTGACAATTGCATTTTGCACCCTTGGTTTATACTCAAGCCAAAGAAATGACCTGTGCCTTATGTAAAAATAAGTACCTTGGTTTGTACCTGGATTAGTTTATATTTGAAAATATGCAGTATGTTTATCGGCCTATTTATTTATAAATACTAATGATAAACCTAAAGGATAAGTCTAAATATTCCCTGAGCTATCATTAGCACTTGGTGAATACACAGACTAAAAGCAACAGCAAACAAAAGTCTGCTTCTGTTAGCAAAGGTCACACTTATCACATATCTAATGAGTGTTTATATATCTAATAAAGTTCATTAAACATTCTGGATTCTGCGATTTTTCACCTCTTGCTAGTTAGTTCTTTTACATGAAAAATTGCTGTGGCTCAGTTAGATACAGATCAGATATGAAGATTTTTATCTAGCATATAAATAAATGAAAGACAAGTCGACATTGATTGTCTATTGTTTTCTATTGTAATAAAATCCAGAGGGTCAGATTTAAATATACAATATCTTCCTGTTTGGTAGCTTCTGGTTTAATTCGTATTTGTAGAAAAACAAAAGCTTTTGTGTTTTATTTTTACCAAGCAGCAATCAGAATTGTTTTGTTTCCAATTAAAGGTCTATTGCACACAGCAGAAAAAGAGACTGGGGCTGGTTATAGTCGTATATCTCTATCTGAGTTCTGAATGTCTTAATGTTTGTACAATAACTACATCTTGTACAAATAGCGATGGGCTGATTTACTAAAATTTAAGCTGTTCAATTAGTAAAGTGAATGATCATGCTGCAAATGATTTATTTTATCCCTTTACTTTGAAATGCAGCTCTGCTAACTCAAAGTAAAACTTACAAAATTTTGGGATCAGGCAGGGCTTATTTTATCAAGAGTAAGCTAACCTGTCTGATCGTTACCTTCTACGGCACATCCTTGCTTCCCCTGCAGCTGTCGGGACTGAATGTCATCCTGGTCCAGCCAATCAAGAAGATCGGAAATAGGAAGAAAAGGATGGCATCCATAATGGACTTTAACAGGGTTTAGTTTTGCTTTAAGCCATCCAATCATGTGAAAGCTAATATCAAGTTCTTTTTGCACATTTATTTTTTGCAAGAAAAATTTTACCTTATTCATTAAGCTGTGTGAATTATTCCTTGAAGAGTGATAATTCACTTTTCTAAGTAAATATTCTGTAATCCTTTAGCAAACCAACCCCAATGTTTCTGGTTACTGCTGCACCACAGACCTTTGGGTAGGGACTTCGGCACATATGATGACCTTAAGATCTACCTATAACTAAAATCTCTCTTTTAAACATCTTACAAAGTATCCTTTATATATGGGAATGTAGAACTGCTATTACAAAACCCTTCTTGTACCAGAATGTCACTGACCTCAAATTCAGATTTTAGTCCTTGGGGATGCAAATGAACAATAAACTTACACATGTTACAATTTTAATACTTAAACTCTTCACAGACAGACTTAATTCAGTTTCTATTATCTATTAAATGATGGGAAATGTCTTTTATCTTTTCTCAAAGAGAAAGATAATGGATTATACAGCTAGATTAAAAATAGACTTGATGCATATGAGGAGTCCTTTGAAAGAATTAATCAGAGGGCCAGCGTATTTAAATCAGATTTACCAGTGATTTACACATGGGACATGGGGAATATTTGGTTCTTTGAAAGATGATAAGGTTACTTATCAAAGATCCCTGTGTGTAGAATTGCAATTTAATTTTACATTTAAAGTAGAATTCAAAAGTCATTAAACCTTTTTGGATTTTTATAGTTTATTCTTTGGTAGGATGTGATTAAAAGATCACTTTGAGGCAACAAGAGAAAGCAATCAGGCAGCTACTAAAGCAATCCAGCTAATATCAGAAAGTCCAAAAAGTTATCATCAGCAATGTTCTCTGTAATGTGCTCACGCTGATCTCTCCTACTCTCAGCACATGTACAGTATGGCAAAGTCTGACTTTGCTGCAGTTGTAATGCTGATTGTGTGCAGGGTAAGCACCTTCCGTACAGAAAATGAGCCTGCACAACTGTTAAAAACTGAAGGTTGTACTTCACCTGTAATTATTTGTAACTAAATGCATGACTACATTATTGGTGTTTTTATATCAGCCTATTATTCAGCTTCATTATTCATTCTGAAGAATAATCACGTTACAAGAATTGTATGATCACTCATTAAAGCTCAGTTCCTATTGATGTAGGCTCACCCCCAGAGCTACATCTTTCAAGAGTCATTTACCTGTACACAGGCCCTGATTTATTAAAGATCCCTAAGGCTGAAGAAGACATTCTATCATGGGAGATCCTGGGTGAGATAACAAACCTGGAATGGAATAATTTATTTTAGGTGTCAATTTTTGAATCCTGGATTAGATCCATTCCAGGTTTGGGGGATCATCAAGGTCCTATTATGATAGTCTATCTTCTCCAGTCTTGGAGAGGTTTAATAAATCAAGCCTACAGTGTGTGAGCATGTTCTTGTGATTCTTGCTTAAAAAGACATCCATGTATGCATGTGGAGTAGTACAAATAGGGGCAGGGGTTAGGCGGTATTCTATGTCCAAATCTATATATACATGCTAGATGATTATCACTCGAGACAAATGGTTGTGATTGTCTTGGACACAAATCTAGGATGTGTACAGCATTTCCCCTGTCGTCCTTCATTAATCCACCCAGGTGGATAGATGAACAACCTCGCAGGATGACCGCTGTACATTCCTGTGTAGTAGAGAAGGGAGACGCTCGTCCTCTCCACTCCGCTCTTCATAAAACAGAACAGCGATGGGCGTACAGTGCTTTTTCATTCTGTCCATGAAAACAGTCACCAAAGATCATTTCCAGTGACAGATTTTTGAATGGGGCTTAACAGGGTGTTGGTTGGGATTTTAATGCACCAAATGCACTGCATTGTCAGCCAACATTAATATAGAAGCACACTAGTTTAGTGGATGGTAAAGGAGCATTTTTCTCTGTAGGCTTTTTAAAGAATAAAACATCTGGAAACATAAACGTATTCCGTAGGTGTACTGAATATTTTTTATTTCCCCGACAAACACATTAAATATCTGTAAATGTACAGAGACAGAGAGTTCACATTGCAACACCAAAGTAAAAAGAACGTTGAGCATGAATATAATGAATAAGAGATGATGACTGCACAGTTACAGGGATGCCTATGGCACATGGGAATATAGGTCACAATTAACATTAGATTAATGGCTATAGTACATTGGTCAAATTGATTTTTTTCATGCCTTTTGTTTCCATTTGTCTGCATTAAATGATGATTTGGATTGTGACCTTTGGTGCCCATTGACCTGATGTTGATGTATTGACCAATATGCACACATTACAGGAAAAAACACCCACAGATAAAGTCATTACTACCAAGAAGACAGAGATGTTATGTGCATTTGTCCAGATAAAAACCATAAATCACAGAATGAAAATCCAATGCTTTCTCAAGTGGATCCTTTGCCATCATATAAGATAAATTAGATTACAGTAATGACAAAAATACATTTTATAAGCCATAGTTTAAGAGCATCTTATATATTCAATACTCATAAACTGTTCACCATGCAGGTCCTTTTACTTACATGGTGCAATACTGGAGGAGTGTTTTAGAGAGCGAGTTTTTTCTTTGTTCATGAATTGCCATTGTTTGAAAACTTGGGTTGATGTGCCTGGTGTGTTGTGAGTAGTAACTGTCAGTGGCTTTATTTGAGAAGTTCCTGTGATCTATAATGTAGACAGTATACACAGATGCAGAACTGAGCACAAAGCCATTGGACACGTTGCCAAGTAGTTCTGTGTCTCTGTTCATTGTTTTTCTTTGTGTAACCCTCAAATTATGCAAAGTAAAGCTTTATAATATGCTTTATAATTCAACCAATGTATTATTAAGGGGATTTGGGTTCCCTACATATGCTAAGGACACTGCTGTCTTTTGTAAGCCCAACTTATACCAACCCAGGAGGTGCTTTAAACAAAAAGCCATTTATTGTTGTGTTAATCATTGCCTCCCTGGAGCTGTAACCTGTAGTTATTACTTTTTACCACTAGATAAATAATGCTCAGCAGAAGAAAATTGAGTGTAAGTCATTATGGACTCACCTCATGATGGGGCATCGTTGTGGCATCCTGAATTTAAAATGTCCTTCACCTGGTCAATAAACACCTTCCCTAAATTTTTAGAATCTCCTAGTAAACATTTATTTTTCTATAATTACCCTAATGTAGAAAGAAGTAACATAATTCCCATCCAGAACGCAAAATAGATGAAAGCTTGCCCTCTCTCCTCCTAATAACTATCTGCATACAAATATGGCTCTGTTTTGCTGCCATAGTCACATGAAACACTGGGTACATTTTGACATCGACGAGTAGGATGCCCTGGCCTCTAACAATGAAGATGGATAAATATGTGGGCAGTTTTCAGGTTTGAATGTCATAAAAACCATAAGAAATTTCTAAGCCGTGTGTAAGCTTTGACCTGATGCCCCAGAAATTTTCACCTGGCTTTTTCTAAGAATGTTGGAGGGTGTAGTGAGTGAATGGAGGGCGAGTGAAGGGATGATAACTATTAGATATTAAGTGGGAAAGTTATCAAACATACCTGTCCTACATAGCGTTTTTTCCAATATATTTACCTCCTATTGACTTCTCTGATGAAGTGGGTTGAATACCGTAAATCATGAAGTTGGTAGTTGGTCAATGGGGTGGTCACTGTATCATACTGATGTAACTATGCTGATGTAATATATGAAACAAAATCTGTTGTCAATGAAAGCTTTGAATATATTTCATTTTGTTGTTGTTTCTTTATACTGTATTTGTTGATGGCATACCTTTATTCAAAGGTAAAAGTCCCGCTTTTTATGCTTGTAATAAGCTTTGCTCTCCTGATAGACTTTTTCTTGACTTTGAATAGAAAAAGTGGACCAGGTTTGCTTTAAAGTATACATTAATGACCAATTCAAACCCCACTCAAAGCCCATCAATATACCAACTCTAGTAAGCCTTCTCCAGTGCCAATGGATTTTGTTTCGGCACTTAGAATATTAAAAGACATTTGTTGCCATCTATTCTGCCCTGCATTGTGTCTTCCTCACTCTTTATGCACCCACCATCACTTTCTTACAGAAATGTGTTAGGAGATTTGTTTATATTTAAAGCTCAGGGAGGAAGCATGGTCATACAAATGTCTGTATGAAGATTGTGATATTTGGGGGAAGTGAGATTAATGCACCACACAGGACACAGCCATGCAGTCCAAAAGCTTGTCTTTATTTAAACTCAAAATAGCTTCTAACAGCATTGCTTTTCTTCAGGAGTAAATGATAACATACCATCAAGAGCAAACCAAAGTCCATGATACATATTCCAAACTCAAAGCACTTGTAGCCTCCGCTACAAGGGTGCAGAGGTCTGTGCTGGCTGGTTCTTTTCCAAGTTACTCTCTCACCGGTCTGTCTCCCGGAGCCACATCTGGCCTCCATTCTCCTGACTCAGAAACACCTTTTGTTAGCCTAGCCAGGTGCTTTACTGCTATCTCCAAATCCTGGCACGGAAGGGGGATGGAGTGTCTGACCCACCGATTCCTTCCAAAACACTCCTGTCTTGGATACCATTAATGTACAGCACTGCATATTATGTTGGCACTATATAAATCTTGTTTATTAACCTCCCGACCGTTAAGCCCGACCTTGGTACGGGCTAAAAAAAAGTGCTATTTTGGTTAACCCCAAGATTTTCCCTACATTAAAATCCCCACTTACCTGGTCCCGCTGTGCTCATCCAGCGTCGTGTTCGTGTTCCAGCGTCGTCCTCTGTCGATCGTCGTCAGTCGATCTCCCTCTCCAGCGTAGGGTGCCTTCTCCTATACCAGCGGGACCGGTAAGATCTTACCTGGTCCCGCTGATCGTCCCGCGTCGTTCTCCGTCCAGCGCCGGGTGCCTTCTGAAACGAGAAGCCGTCTGGCGGAGAAAAAAAAAACGCTCGGCTTCTCCCTGCGTGCGCGATGACGTCGGCGCGTGTGCGGGAAATTCAAATTCAAACTCATTCATTCATTTTGTATTGGATTCAATACAAACTCGTGTATCCAATCCAATACAAAATAATTCAAAACAAACTCCAATAAATACACAATCAAAGTTTTAAAAATTGCCACACTAGGGAGGTGCTTTAGAATAATATAGTGCTTTAGCAGAGTTATTGCTTTTTCAGTATTTTCAGTATTTTTGATTTGTTTATGTAGTCATGTTTAAGCTGATTTTTGTGTTTTTCCTTTAATTTTATTAAAAGTAATTTTTTTTTTTTACATGATTGTGTGTTTCAAACATTTTTTATATTCATAATATCTACTAGACCCCTATTTGGACATATTTCTGTAAGTTACAGGTCTACAATTTAAAAAAAAAAAAATCATGAAAAACAGTGGAACACTTTTGGTACAGAAATCTAGACCTCAGTGTAACGCTCAGGTGGTTAATAATAATAATATTATTAATAATAATAATAATAACAATAAAATGGGAAATGCTATACACATTTTTAAACATATATCTTTCCGCAGGCTCGTATTCTGGGAATTGTTGTACCTAATGAAATCAAATCAGTAAACAAACTCCCAATAAAGGAATCCTAATAAATATATTTTAGAGAATCAATTTTAATGCAGAATGAATTGTAACAAGCTCTTTCCTTTCTAATGCCATATATTTTTTATATTTTATATGTAAGGAGCAAATGCTTATGCTAACTCATCGCCAGCATTATATTAGTTGGTATACTAGGCAGTTATGGTTTAAAAAGTAGGACCTGCTAGAAAAGGGCTTTATTCAAGAAATAACTTGACTTTTATATATTGAAAATATAGTTAAATGTATGCCATTGGAATCAGTGGTGTAGGGATGACCACAGCTGGCAGACTGAGATGAAAGCTGGGACTGTGAGTATGTTCCTTTTGTTTGTGGGGGGTGACCATGGGGGTGTGGGTGACTTTTAGCTATAACTTTGTTTAGTATTTTATACTATTGTGTAGTTAAAGTCTGCAAAACCACACGTTTAGCCCATCATAAAACAGAAGTACAGCTGCATTTGCTACTATCCTTTGTAAGAGAATACTAATAGTGTTACATCTAATACTATCTAAATCTAAAGGTAAATATGTTAAAAACATGCAATGTTTGGGTCCTTGATAACAGAAGTTACATAGTTAGCCTGGAAAAAACACCGCTTCATCATGTTAAAGCAACAGAAAACAAAGAAAACCTGCACAGAACACACGTTATCCAGAGGAAGGCAAAAAAACTATATGGAGCATAGTCAGATTAGTTCCAATAGGGGTAAAGTCCTTCCTAATCCCCTAAGGCAGTTGAATATTCCCTGGATCAACAACCTTATATTTATTAATATAAATTATTACTTATTAATGTTTATAGGCAGTTGTTTTCTGTGTATTTAAGAACTCTTCAGCTTGTTCAGCATTTTCTTAAATCAATCAACTGAGCTGTCTAAAACTACCTCTTAAGGGAAGCTTTTTAACTATTTCATTTTCTTTCTGTGAAGAAGAATTTCTGTTTGAGAAGGTTAAACCTTCTGTTTTCCTACAGATCCAGAATGTGCTCCATTTGTCAATGCAATACTCTAAAAGTACATACCTTTAAACCAAGTTAACTCTATGGACCATTCATATTTTTATACAGGCATATCATATCTCTGCTCCAAACTTTTCAGGGGAGAATTGATTGAGTTCAGTTCATTGTTCTTTATAGCTGAGTTCCCCCATGCCGATTAGTTTAGATGCCCTTCTCTGCACTTTCTTCCCTAAAATTATTGTTGCTGCTCAAAATTAAAAATGTATATTCTACACAAAGTCTGACTAATGATTGTACAAGGACAATATTGTCTTGAACTCTGAAATCTATAATTTTTTAATGCAAGAAAGCGCTATGCTTGCTTTGGAAACTGGAGCTGGTATTGCTATTATTAGATCCATATTCTACCAGGACACTGATAAGCTTCACTATCTTTCCTTAGAATATATGAAGCATGCATGTTTTCATCCCCTAAGTGCACAAGTTCCCATTTATCATCATTAAACATCATTTGCCACAAAGTTTCCCAGTCGATGTGGAGTTGATGTCCTTTCACTCCCTACCCCGTAGACCAAAGCCTAACCCAAACATTTTTGAATTTAGATATACTCTAAGCACTTCTTCTCCAGCTCATCTATATAAATTTTACCGAGAGTTCTTTTAACCCTTGTCTTCCTCTAGAGGGTAGCTGTATAACAAGCAGAGATAAGTGAGCAGTGAGCACACCGAGTGATATAAACATGACATGCCTTTTAGAAAAACTCACTGATTGAATTGAGAGTTATTTGTGCGCATTATCTCCATGCAATGTCAGTGTAATTGGTCTGCTTCCCAGAGTGTGTCCCCGAGCTATTTATTTCTTCATTTCCACATAAAACTATATAAAAAATTTCCATTCATTATACTCTAGAGCTTCTTCAAGGACATTTAATAAATACTTTCAAGACATTTTACATAACTATTTTTAAAGGAACAAACAAACCTTTAGATTTTTGGTTTCAAGGTCAGCAAACAGTTTGTAGAACCACAAATCCTGATGAATTGCTGGTTGTCTATTATTAAAAAAAAATAGGGACCCTACAGCTGATAAAATATGAGTCTTAGTTAGACACTTATAGATAAACTACTGTTCCACCTGCTAGCCATTATGTCAATACAAGACACAGTAATGGTCTAGGAAGGGAACCACATGGGGAACGCAATCATACCCAGAAGCAAAATACATATAGTCACCAAGTTAGGTTAAAAAAAAGATATCAAAGCCCATCAAGTTCAATGCTGAGAAACTAAACATCCCAGAAAAAACTCTTTAGACATCGTTGGTCCAGAGGAAGGCAAAAAAACTGTATAACGCCCAGTTCAATTTGCTCTAACAGGGGAAAAATATTCTTTTTTGATCCCATGAAGCAATCGGATGTTCCTTGGATGTTACTTTAAAACTTTAATGCCCAGTTAACAAGGATTCCATCAATGAGTGCTAGCTGGCAATTTAATTTAAAGTCTCCTTTACAGGGGCCTTTTGTTTTAATAGTTTTTGTTTTTATTTCAGTGCATTTAAACAAACCATGTGCTTTGTCCAATCAGGACAAAAGAAAGTATTCCTAATACCCCTATACCCTGCAGTATATACTTATATTTTCTTTATTCCCCCTGTTCACAGCGAGGAGTCAAATTTAGTACCCCGTACTTTCAAGTATAGTGGAACATGTGACTCCCTCCATGTGACGATGGTAGTACAATCAGCGCTGTCATATGGATACGCCATAGCCCAGTGTAAGCTAGCACTTCAGTTACTTGTAGCCTAAACACGGGACTTTTTTATTACTAATGGCAAAATGTGGCTGCAGAGAGGCAAAAGGAAGGTAAATATACATTTATGTGTGGCTTAGTGCCTAACATACCTGTTGATTTGCCCTAAATGACCAAACCAAAGGTTCACTATTCCAAAAGTAGGAGATGCATTGTTTATGATATGGGTAATACAAAAATATTATTACTATTTTCCTATCAGCAATACAAATCAAATGGTTCAGTGTTAGGCTACGTACACACGTCAGATTATTCTGGTCTGATTATTGCTTTAGGGGTAGTATAGGACGAGAATCTGATGTGTACAGTGCTCCTCTGATGGATCCATGAATTATTGCAATACATGTGAAGGGGAGAGAGCACAGCAGGGTGCCGCTTACCTGTTCTCTCCCTGTACAGCACTCGTTTATGCATCTTTCAGTCTTTTGTTGCTGGAAAGGATCATGAAAGATCTAAGTCTAATGTGTGTACCGTAAAGTAGACTTATTGAGCCTGATGTATTAAAGTTCTCCAAGACTGCAGAGGATACACTTTCATTAGTGAACCTGGGTGATCCAGCATACCTGGAATTATTCTAGTCCAGGATTGAAAACATATGGTAACAAATAGCAAATTACTTTTAAGAAAACCATTCCAGGTTTGCTGGATCACCCAGGTTCATTGAAAAAAGTGTATCCTCTCCAGCCTTGGAGAGCTTAATTAAATCGGGCTCATTGTAAAAGAAATATGGGGCTGCCATTGTTGGCCTTCTTCCGAATATTATAGTAACCTGTCTGGTTTTGTAAATCCTCAGCTTCAATATTTTATGATTCACCCTCCCAAAAAATGAGGAAAGGTAGTAAAAACTCATATTTCTCATCTGCATTCCTAATTCTGAATATTGAACTTTAAGTACTGAAGAAAGAGGACAGCTGACAATCAATACAAATATATTAACAATCATGTTTAGAAAAGGACAATAATGACAACCCCCATGTTTGCTCTTAACATGACAGGTGTTCTTTAACACAAACTACATTTTACAGCATAGAGGAACTGATGCGTTTTATTACAATAGTAACATATTTTCATTATTTTCACTGTTCTTCTTTGGGAAAGCTATCTGCAAACTGAGACAAAAACGATTCTCATCCATGTTTTATGTATTCAAATTTGTATTTTGCTGCTAGGCACAGTATAATGTAAATGAACGAAAAGCTGGTGATAAAACTATGTGCCAGCAGTGTAAACAAGTTAAGTCCTTTTCAACATAACAAAGTGCGTATGCGTCACTCAAGCAATTGCTAAATTGCAGCCTTTTATTTACAGATAAAGCTATCCTTTACCAGCCAAAAACAGCTGGTTGAGGCTTATTATAATGCAGATTTTATTTAAACCAATCAGAAAGCAGATGGCTCATAAAAGTGTAATAAAATGGAAAGGGAAATATAAATTCACTTGGTGAAAATATATGAAGAAAAAATACAAGGAAAATAGATTCCTCTTAAGACATGATATACAATTAATATGACAAATTTCGGAATATCCAAAGAAACTGGAACTGTTCTGTTCCAAACAGTAATTTACTGCCTAATCTTCTTTTGTATAAAAGCTCAAAGTATTATTGATAGAAAAGTAGAAACATGGCAAGCAAGTTTTTGTTTTTTTAATCATAAACAGTGTTTTATGATGTGCTGTACTCTGGGTTCTTTATAGAAGTTGTCAAGACAAATTGAAATGTTTTGTGACATGTTGTAATTGTAAAATTTAACATGTCAATGTTATTGACATAATGTATAAGACTACAGAGAGAGTGTCTGAAGGTCGACTTATATGTATAAACAATTTGCATTCATTTTTAGTTTTGTGTCAATTAATTTACGTCCAGATTGGCATTTGTTAACTATTAGGTTAGAGCTGAACTATAGGTAAAAAATAAAAAAATTGCAATGCCCCTTCTGCAGTAAAATTAACATAACTGCCTGATTGCAATTTTTTCCTTTTCCATTGTGGATGCTGCCATCTTCTTCCTCTTCTCTTATGGTAAGACAATCTTCAGTCATTTTGAATGGCTATACGGGGATGATCTATCTCTCAGACATGTACAGAAGTTTTTTTAGTTCAGACAACCCTACACTTTTTAAATGAAGGGCAGGTAGGTGTGTTTTATTGGAGAAGGGACATCGCCTGTCCGCAAAAAAAACCCGCCTGACTGCTAATTTTCAAGGTAGAACTATAATTCTGCTTTAAGCAAGCTTGGACCTCTACTTTCAACTGCTAAGCATCTAGGAGCGTTCAATACATTTTTGTTTGAAATAGTTTGCTGAAGAGGATGGAAGTCAATGAAAGTGGTTTGAAGTGCAGGCTGCCCTGAGATTGGGCCCGATTTATTAGGAATCTCCGAGACTGGAGAGGACTATCATGGGAGAATCTTGGTGATCCAGAAAACCTCAAGCTCTGTCCTTGCTATCATTTCTACACCTATTTTTGGGATAATAAATATAATTGACAGACTTGGTAACCAATAACAATGTGGGGAAGGGGGGGGGGGGTAAATGCAATAGCTCAAGCTTGCAGAAGTCTTGGACAATAGTTTATATTGCAACACATGGGCAAAGAGGGTACCTGTGTTACTTGGAAAAATCCTGAATGGGTGTTATGTGGGACTGCGGTTTCTCAGGTATTGTTATCTGTTGAGGTAGAACCAGCACTGATATGATGCAGGGAAGCTCTATCTTTCTCTTTGGGTTGTTAATATTTTCTGTCCTGGGGCTGGTTTTACTAGGAATTTGCAAGAGTAGTGTAGTTCCATGTTTTCCGAGGCTCACAACCCCATATAGCACACTTGGTGCTAAGCAGCATGTGTGCCTCTTTTTTGTTCAATAAATATGGGCAGAGATGCTGATGCATGGAGTTGCCATCCTCCCATCTGATGCTAATCCACCACAATATATATATATATATATATATATATATGTATATAGTTTCTTTATTGCATGCCCTATATTAGACCTAGTAATGTCATCATCATCAGGCCCTTGATGGGTGGATATCAGCCTGGAACAAATAGGTTTGCATGGAGACTGGCCTAGATAACATCCATATGTATTTCTGATTTTCTATGATCAAAAGAACTGACAATCCAATTTAAAGTGGAGAGGCAGGGACAGTGGGTCAGCCTGGAAATGGGACAGACTCCAATCGACCAGCAGCGGATTCTAATGCACATTGTGAGAAGCTTACAGTGTGCAGTGACCTCAGAACAAAACATTTCAGTACCAGGAGGGAATCTGCACAACTGTGCAAGACTGAATGTAAGACAGGAGTTCAGCTTTATGTAAGAAATCAGAATATATTACCAACACTCTACTTAATTCTTTACCTTGAACAACTCAAATCTTTTGTTTTTCCATGCATTTCACTTGATTTTCATGCATCATTTTCCTGGTGAATATACTTTACTATTATTCCTTGGCAGACTACACTGTAATAAGAAGCGCTCTGCATCCTAACACAGTATAAAACCTCTGGTGACAAAAAAAATCACCTACTTCTTTAATCTTCCAGCACGAAAACTGTAATGTCGTGTAAAATACAGAATAAACCATCCAAGATTATTATTTTCATATGTCTTAAAGATAACGCACTGAAGATAAAAAGTCCATTTCAGCAATCGTTTCTATGAAGGTGCAGTAAAATACGGCGCTATCACAACATTCGTGGCTTTTAACTCTGTAAATCTGTCTTTCCAGCACAACACTTTATGGTTATATAACTCCAGTATTTTACATAAAAATTTTAATGCCCAGAAAGTAAATTATGTATTCCGCACCTGCATTCCCCAGGGAGATTTACATGCGCTGTATAAATGATTTTACACTGCTTAAGCAATACCAATCATAAGTTATGTGCGGAAACATTAAAATCCCCTACTCATAACAATAGTTTACCATGAAAGCAATGTATTTTGTACAGCAGTGTAATTACAACATACATCAATAGCGCTATAACTAGATGCACTGCTTTTTTTTGTGCTTCATACACTTTTAATGACTTGCTCTGCTTAGAATACAGCATTTAAATTAAAAAATTAAAAATTTAGAAGTGGATTGCATCTTTTCCTCTCCAGATAGGACAGTATTAATCCCCTGCGGGATCATTTGTAAGTAAATACTGAACTGATATTAGCCGGATAATGTGCCTTTAGTTAATTGCGCTATTACAAATATTTTGAGCCCGGGTCTCATAATGTCACAATGCGGGATTAAATATTTATAAGGTCCTATATTTTAACATTTCTCCTCTTTGTTTTACTGTGTTTGTCGCTACTTACCATTTTGTGCAGATGTCTATCGGGCCAAAGCCTATGCATCGATAATGTGCCGTAGCTGGGGTGTTCTGCACTGCCTGCAAGAGGACACTTACTGCCCGTTTTCCTGGAATATGAGCACCGTGAAAAATATTGAGGGGTGTAAGTAGATAGGAAGTACTACCTATACATACAAATTAGTATCTCCCTTCTTGACTTAAAGTTCAACTACTGGTCTCTAATTGATCGAAGTACAACATTTGAATATAATGCAAGCAGTGATATCTCTATTCCCAAAAAAATTATAAAAACTCAAAGTCATCAAGTTTATTAGTTTAGAGTACAAGTTTTTTAACAATATAAACTGTACCAAAACACATAACAATTAAAATACATCCAGCATGTACAGTGTGACAACGACATTCATTTTGATTTCCAGAGGACAATTACTGTGTACACTTTAGCAGGTCCTACACAAGGTAGAGATGAAGTGTCCCCAAGGGCAGTGTTTCCCAACGTTTTGGAGCTCACGGACTTTAAATCTACAGACTCCCGACCGTGCATGCACAGGGAGCCGTGTGTCACTCAAAGGGGAAGAAACTTCCCCCATAGTCATGCTGCCAGAACCCACCCACTCCAGAGACACAACCTGCCCACCGCCCTGAGCCTACAATGGAGCTCTTGCCGATGTGGCCCCCCCAAGCGCGGTCCTTCTCCGGACCCTGCTGGGGGGTGCATCGGCCAGAGCCACGGACCACCAATGGTCTCCATGCTCTCACTGCCCAGCTGTCAGACACGGGTTGGGGAGCCCTGCTCAAGGGGGCTCTCTAGGTGTTTCTCAGCTGAAGCTGCTTCCTCGGGAGGGCAAGGATATGCAGTCCATGAGGACGTAAACAATCTTAAAACATATTAGAACAGGGGTTCCATACAGTGGAACCACTGGATTGAATTTCTACGCTTATATGTTTTACATTATTTGCCTTCCTGCCTCCTGAAAAACCCAAAGTTAGTTCTACAAATAATCAGAATCAGATTAAAAGATTCTCTTTTGAGATACTAGATCACTCATTTATTAAAAGGGTCACGGATCCATGTCACTAGCTTTATCCCAGAATATTTTACAGTCAAACATTGCCTATTCATTCCCTATTCCCTAGTCATCATGATAGTCTATGGCTATTTTTTGGGCCCAGAGTTCCCCGAAGAATGCGTGCAATCTGTTGTGTCGAGTCTGTGATTTGAACCTGGTAATCTAGTGTCAGAGGCTTAGCTGCTAATCCACTGTGCCACCCACAATACCACAAAATATATTTATTACACATACACATAAAATTGTATACTTTATCAACACAATGAAAATTGTGAAATCCTTCTGAAAAAAATAAATAAATACATATTACCACTAATTGTAGTGGTTACTTTTTGTACTTGTAGCTATGTAATCATTTTATGCTTACCTCAAGGTCCACCCTAGCGTGTTTGGCACCCTGGGCATTCAGAAGGGACATTGCTGTCTAATATAGGCATATGTGGTTTTTGCTTTTATTACTATTGCCTTTTTCCAGCTTACATGGTGAGCATTTCCTTTAAAGTAGAGAATAGAAGTCGTTTTTAAAAACAACACAACTCTATCCCATCCCATAAATATAATTAATAATGATGAAGATGGAATACATTGTCATGAGGTTTTATTGCAGTGTGATACATTATAATAATATTTTTCATATGTATTTTTTAAATCCTTTTGCTTAGTTATAAATCTGCATATAATATTGTTTTGTATTCATTGATTTATGATCATTTATACTACTTAGATTTCAGAACATTGTCTTTGGATTCAAGCTTTCTTTATTTGCGTCTAGTTAACAAGCTCTTAAACTAGGTCATCTATTAAATTAGGATGCTGCCCTGTGCTGTGTGTTTGTCTTTGCGTTTACTTTTCTTATATGAGATGGGCAAATTGGATTGAACATACTCATTACCTGAAATATAGTGCCTAATTGAAAATCAATACCCTAGCATTCAAGAGGCCCTGTGACAAGGATGATAACGTAATGAGCAGTGATAGCAATGGCCTATTTTACACCATATTTGACCGTTATTGTACAATATTAATAAAAGCTTTTCTTAGCATGTCACGTAATCAAAAGAAGACGTGCCATTGCTGTCATAATGCAACCTGTTAAATGTAGTTATCTTTCTGACATCGATTCCCAGTCTTTTCTAGTTCAAAGAAGTGCAAAGGTAAAGAGTAGCGTAGTTGCGTTCCATTTTATCACACTTAAAATGAAACAGTCAACAGTTTCATTATGTCATCATCTGTCCATGGACAGCCATGGGTGTGTTTGATCACAACCAGAAAGACGATTAAAATCAGATTCATTTTACTTAGATAGACACAATATTTCTGTCCACGGTTCTATATAGTTGCTTAGAGATGACAGGTGTTCCACGACTGCCTACATAACTGGTTGGTCCAACAAGCTTTGAAATATGGGCACTTGGAAGTCCCAAATGGCAATTAATAACAGAAGACCCACTGGAGTTCAGTTTGGAACAATAGTTAAGGCGAGGGAAGGTGACTAGCTCTCTCACCGTCCAGTGGGCTCCAATGTTCAAATCTTGGCAAGAACACTATCTGCACTGACTCTGTATGAGCTTCCTCCCAAAAACATACTGTTTATTTGGCTTACATATTTGACTATGGTAGGTACATTCAATCAATGAGTTGTTCACTGTACTCTGTATGGAACTTTGAAAGTCGTTATAGCGTTCTATAGAAGTAGATATAGCGTTATTTATACTTTGCAAAGAATCACAAAGCGTTATTTATGTGTACCCGTCAAGGACACTGTGTGACCTGGCAACACGTTTTGTTCCACATTGTGACCTCAGCTAGCAGTGACAGAAGGGTTGAGATGAGTTGTAAAATATAAGTACCATGAGCCTGGCTTAGGCTTTGGTGGTGTTTTATGGGTTTCTTTGGCACAGAAGAGACATGGCCCTATAATTTTTTCAACAAAAATGACTATTTTACAAATTATCTCCCCTCAGACTTTAACCTTTATTATAGCTCCTAGGGTATATCCAAATCCAACACATACATGTAATATATTGGATAAGGACAAGAGAAACACTTTGAATGAAATATCTAACAGTAAATCTGAGGGATCTAAATCTAACCCTAAAACTCAGCCCAGCATTTTAATTGTAACCTTACTTACTCTGTAACCCTGAGCCTCCTAAATGCCAGGTTAACCTTAAAAAGGCGAAAAGTATCAGTAATAATTTTTGTAGTCCTTTGAGTAAGGCCTGTCCAGTGACCTCAGTGAAGAGGACAGTACAGTACTGAACGAGTGAAGTTTTATAGGCATAGATACCTCACATTGAAAATGGAACATGTGAAAATGAGCTTGATGCTATGAAGGTGTTTTGTGGATGGGGGTGATTGCTAATGTGGGGTGGTCTTATCCTATACCCACTTTCATCCACTCGTTCTGCTGCACCTGTCTAACTAAGAAATCCTTAAACCCCTTTTTTAGAGATGAGAGCATTACAAAGTTCTGTTTCCTTTTTTTTGCCTTCGGCAAGAAGGACCTTCAGCTTAAAAGTGCATTTCCCTCCTAAGAACTCCTTTTCATCAAGCAGCAATACAATAGGAATGCAATGAAGAAGTTACTTTTATTAGGGATCAGGTTATGATAAGGTTAAATACCCAACACCCTCCATAACTTCTACAATTTTTCTAGATAGCAGTTGCTTGGTGGTTTTCTGCATCAAGGACCTTACAACTACAATTGGAGCAATGTCGACACAAAACAGGAGGTACTTTTGTTACTTAATTTTCAGTTATTTGTCTCTAGAAATGGACTACTATGGGCTCATGGCCTTGTTACCACACAGCCTGTAAGTGAGACAGATACTCTGCACCCAAGCTCTAGCCATGGGGCCTTATGACAACCACAGCCTGCTCACAGGGTTGAAACTCTATACCCTAAAGAGGAGAAATAAGAATCCTTTAAACAAAGCTCAGCTCTTATATCAAAATCTGGTATACCCACCCTCCCATTTAACCATATGGGAACAGTGGGAACCATTTTGTGCACATATTTGCTTGCGTTTACATTGCAGTGGTTTGCAGCTTAGTTTGGGGTGCAACATGTAGCTACTGGACACTCTTAAGTGGCAGGCATTTCTATTGACTAGAATAAAGACTTCCAATCAAAGTGATCTGTGATTGAATGTGGGTTTATTGAGGATCCATTGCATTTGTTGCTAGAGGATTGGGGGTGGCTGGTTTTAGAGCTGCCCACTCCACTGAAACAGCCCTTACTAAAGTGGCCAATGACCTCATCAGAGCTAAGTCTCAAGGCAACTTTTCCCTGCTCCTTCTTCCTGTTTGTCATCCTACTTCACCCAACTTAAGTGAGAGATCGGGTGACGTAGCATGAAAAAAAAAATTGCCGATCTCACTGCGCATGCGTGAGATCGAGAAATTTTTCTTTTTACGCAAAAAGGCTTCTTCTGCATATGCCCAGTATGCTTAGGCATGCACAGAAGGAGTGCCCAAGAGCCCAGGACCTACGTCAGGCAACCCGGGAGGCTTTGCGCTTCAATTCATTCTCGACCGCCTAGGCGATCGAGAATAAGGGGACGGTGCTGCACCCTTTTTTAAAAAATACAGGGTGTTGCACTTAAAAAACAAACAAACACACAGAATTGTTCCTTCTATAAAAGGGTTTAGGTACACTTTAACCCTAGTATGAATCTTTGGGATGGGCTGGAGAAGACTTTAGGCAATAGTCCATCAGCAATAAATGTTGGGACATAAGCATGCATAAGCTTAAAAAAATGATACCACAGTGAATGTATGCCGTAATCAAAGCTAACGACGGTCCAATTAAATCTTAGTGTATGTGACTTTTTTTGGCCAGGCAGTGTATATACCTAAAAAGACTACGTCTATTGATTAAACCCACACAACAGGATCAGGGTGACTTTGTTGTATATGGGGTGTGAAAAGTGAGGTACTTGCATGTAGTAGTTTAAAGTGAGAAAGAAAAGAAAAGATATTTTATTTTTGAATAGTCACATATGATTGAAACTGTATTTGTTGCAGCAGAAGAAACAAAAAAACAAAATGACTACACAAGAATTTTAGCGATGATGGGCAGTTCTAGATCCAACATGTTAAAGCTTGGATTGTGACTTGTTTATTAAGGTGTAATGTATGAATACAGATCTCTAAAGCAGGAAATTGCATTAAAAAAAATTACTTACTTTTACTCGTGAAAAGCATTCCATCAATCCACGAACTGAGCCCACTGTCTTACCTTCCCTCTTCTTTCTGGGGCTCACCATTCTATCCAATGCCACCATCTTCTTTCTTCTTTTTTTTTTTTCTGACCACCTAATCTGCGCTGGAGCAAGATTGGGTGATGTATCTTTTTTCAAACATGAGTTCCGATCTCATACATTATCAGTTGTATTTTACATTGGAGGAAAGCCTATTGATGATGCATTCCCGATCTCTGGCTTGTGAAAAAGGAGCAGCCCACAGGATCCTGGGATATGTGATGCAAGTATCCCAGGAGCCTATGGGTTTATCCTTCAGTCTTCTGCCGCGGCAGTGAAGACAGAAGGTAAGGGGAACTCCTTGAGTAAAAGTAAAAACAAACATTAAAAAAAATCATTATGTAATGAAGATGTATTATGATGTAGTGATAGCCACCCTTTAACCTAATGTTGAAAATGTGATGATAGGTCCCCTTTAACGCAGCCTAATTGAATTAGGAAATGGTTTTACAGTAGAGGAATGGTCACTATAACCTAAAGAGTCCAATTTTAGACTAAAAAATATGAAGAGAATCAATCAAACACAAATGTAGGAGCTCCAAGCCATTATCAGACATATCGCATTATAAAGAGCAAAGAATTAGTGCAAAGTAAAGTAATTTATAGCAACCACCAACCAGTCATTAATAAATGAGTTATAATCGGGTGCTGTCTGTGTAGAATTATATTTAGCACGTTGCCTTATGTAAATAAGCCACTATATACATAAAATCAACATCTAAGCTAATGCCATAATACATTTGTTTAATTTATCTATGTACGTAATGCCAAACCATTCACATTAGCTCCAGTCCTGGGGCCATAGTTAGCATTCCTACGTCCCTAGTTACACATGACTGATACACTCATTTCCTCACTAACCACGTTACATATTTATGACTGTGAAAACAATATACTAATCTAATGTGCTACTTGAAATAGAATGTTTTAGAAAAGACCTTCAATAGTTTAGCTTTCTAGAGGCTGGTGAGAAATAAGAGAAAAGAAACTTGATTTCCAATGTGAAGGGGGTCTTGTGAATAATCAAAACCTTAAATCCCTACCCCCAGTAGGGGGTAGGGATTTAGAAAATGTTATTAGAGAATGAAATAAAATAATACATTTAAAAAAAATGATATTTCATTTGTGCTATTATAGTGCTGCCTTATGGCAATTCCTGAGTTATTGCAAATATTGTCTGCTAAATCCTTGCCATACACTAGGGTCAATTTAAAGTTAAACAAAAATTAAATGAATTATATACATAGTAAGGTAGTAAGATTTTACAACTTGAAAAATTATTAACTTTTTTGTTGTGCATATACTAAATACTAAAATACCTTGCCGGTGTCGGCACAGAACATGAGATGCTTCTGTTATATTACACATCTGAAAGTCACCGAAAGAAGAGAGTCTTTTGCAAGGAATTCTTGCTTATCGATTGCAAATTCTGTGCGAGGTGTTAAAAGGTGGATCACAGTGATCCATTTTTGTTCTGATCAGGCTTGCATGGATGGCATTACTTTTACTTACATAGAGTAAGAATGTTAATTTGCAAGGTATTAGGCATCATCTGTTCCTGGAAAAGGGATTAAAGGGCCAGGATAAGTCCATAATTAATTGTATTGGGATCCAATTGTATTTGGGATCCAGGCCTGGCGTGTCCTGGAAAGAATAGGTGGGCCAGGCACTCCTCCCTTTTCCAGGCCAGAATTTGAAAATGGCCCTGGTGCACCTGGACAAAAATAATTAGAGAAGCAGGCCTTTGAATCGGTGATAAGTTGGATCCTGAGGTTCAGGAGGACAGTCTATGTGCAGTCTGTAAAGGTCTCCCAAATTTGAGTCAGGAGGCAAAGTTTTGTGTTTTTTTTGTCATGACATTGATCTCCTGTGAGGGAAGACACTGGAAGGTTTGTTTGTGTTGGAATTTTCTGTGAATGAAAGTAGGCAAAGCGCTTTTGAATTAAAGCTAGCACACCTCTCTGTAGTGAGTGTGTTTTCAAACTAATCCCCACAATAGTTGAATAGTTAGTAAAGTAGAAAATAGACATACGTCCATCAAGTTCAACCACTAGGAAATTAAACATATAACAAATCAGCATATCCCAGATAAATCTGTACATAGTTGATCCAGAGGATCCAGAAGGCAAATTACAATATATTACAATATAATTGTTCGTAGGGCTGCAGAAAACCAGCAACATTTAAAATGGTGCTGGTGGTCAGGAAAGAAGAGCGGGAAGTGTTAGTAGGTTCAGATTTTATAATGAATAAGCATCCAGTGTCAGGAATTAAGAGAAGGCATTGTTGTGAATTACTCAGGGATAACACTTAGAGATAACACCATGTGGAGTACAGTGTGCTCATACAAGAAGATAAATATACATACATAAAGAGGAAACCACTGAGAGCCAACAATGCACAACTGTGGCCTTTTTGAACAACACACAATTTGAGCCTGAAGGCTGTTGGACATTCCATGAAAAGGTTGGACAGCAGTGTACATGCGGTTCTCCTAAAAAGAGGACAGTATTTTAATAAAAAGAAAATGAATATTGAGATCATTATTGGTGCCGCTGCTTTAATCATCTGTGTAGAGCAAACTAAAGTATCTCTGGGCTCTGAGAGGAGCAGGTGAGATTCTCTGTTTTCTCCCATGTGACTAAGCTGGTCCTGGATGGTATACCCCATGGGGGTAAGGACAATTTCCTCGGGCCTGTGTAAACTCTGACAATGATTACTCACAGCTTGCACAGGGCTGACTTTTCTTGCCTATGAACATTTAAAGGAAAGGACTAATGTGAGTCTGTACTACTAGCATTAAGGTACAGTGATACCTCGGCTAACAAAGATAATTCGTTCTGGAATCACATTTGTTAGCCAAAATCTTTGTTAGCCAAAACAAGATTTCCCATAGGATTCTATAGAAAATAATTTATTTGTTCTGGATGCTGCCCACAATTTAAAGATAAGTTTTATAAAAACAGTAAAAAGCACAATATAAAAGGTCATAAATTCACCAAAGGCTTAGATGAACAGCTTCCCAATTTAAACAGTCTCAACATAGTATTAGGCAGCGTGGTATCAGTTACTGTATAAAATCCTCACTGCGAGTTAGTCACAAACAAAGCAAAAAAACAAAAAACCTTATGGAGCCTAGACATTCATTACCTTCTGGAGCAAGCCGTGCTTTGATATGCAAAAAGAAACAACTGCAGAGTTTCTCTTGGTCATTAAAGAGTTACAAGAGGCTGCAGAAAGAGCTCAGTGCTTAAGGTCACCCACAACCTCAGCTGTGTTTAGCAAAAGATTTCTTCTGCAAGTCATACAAACCGCCCCCTTCCCCCCCTCCAGCATCTGTCCTGCACACAAGCAGCAGGGAAGCCCCATTCCTGTGTTTTTTTTTTACATTTGTTAGCCGAGTCCCCTAAACAGTGAAAAAAAGTGTTAGCAGGGCCACTCGTTAGCCGAAGTATCACACTGTAGCTCTTGCTTTGACATGCATAGGTTTAGCACAGGATTACTTTAACTGACATTACATTTTTGAAAAAAAAATGCAAACACAAAAGTCTGTCATTTGCAATCCCTATTTAATGTACAGCGCTGCGTAATATGTTGGTGCCATATAAATCCTGTTTATAAATAAAAATAATAATAATGGCTCATAATCCCTTGTGGGGCAATACAATGGTTCACAACTACATGACAAAGAATTCATCAAACACTGTGGTTGACTCTAAAATCTGCTCCTGAGTGCCGCTATATGCCTGGATGAAGATTTTAGTGTCTATCACATATTCACTGAACACTTTGTCATACGGTTGAGTGTGATTGTGGTGCAGCTAACCACATCTTACAAGAGGCCTTACAAACTTACCAGCAATTTGGCTAACAAAACAAAATGCTCTGTACCATTGTCATAAAACTCAGGAACCTTCTCAACAGACTCTGGTACATCATATAGTATAGATTGTCCTTGAGTACAATGTTCTATGAAAGACACCAAAACACTCAATAACAGCAATGTTACAAACAACCTTTCAGAAATATGCAATATTTATGGACTAAAAAATATTGGGAATATTTTTTCAATATGTCTATTTCAGTCTCCTTAATGTAAACATGTTTTGCTATAATAATTGTCCTCCAACTGTTAAACATGCAAATAAAGTTATTAATGGATGCCAATTTTCTGTCCCTGCTTGCCATGGCTGCAACAAGAGAACAGAAGCATAAAACATATTTTACTGCACTAGACAATTTCCACATACAGAGTTCTATAGGTCACACAATTCTGTATTAAAGAAGTTACTGGCAATGTCTTGCTGTCTTGCTACTTTGATTGCCCAGAAGGGATTAAATTAATCAGCAGGAACATTTGAAATCTTATATGTGACCTCTTCATCCCTGAAGCTTTCAATCCCGCTACATGTAGAGTCCCTACAATTTTCGCAGATGACATTTAATGTGTGTGGTATTAATGACATGCTAGGATGTCTAGTGTCACCTGGGGGATTTCTAAGGAATCATCAAACTGCCTGCTGAACATGTTTCCCATGAACAATTGAAAGATTGTAGGCATGCAGTGAAGCAATGATGTAGTCTGTTGAATATTATTCACCTTATACTGGGAAAAAACACAAAAGTGTTGCTCCTCTAGCAACAAAGTCAAGACATCACTATGCTTTTGCAATGTCTATCCATAGAAAAAAAAAGTCATTACTATTTCTTGCTATGTAGATCCTTAGCAACAAAGGCTAGATCATTGCTATGGCTCTTGCCATGCTGATCCTTCAAAACAAAAGTTCAGCCATTACTATACCCTATAACGGGGGTTTTAGATTTGTATTGAATATATTTCAATGGAAGCCCTCCTTGAAATCACCTTGTGTAGCATCATGGATGGGTTTCATCTGGTTATTCATCTGGTTATTCCGGATCTCTGAGCTATTCCTTAGGGTAAAATAGGTAAAAAGTGCTGCTATAATATGTTGTTATATGCCTATGGGAGCAGTGTCACAATCTGGGGTTGCCTCAGGTCCGAGCACTCCGGGGGGGTCCTGCATCGGGTCCCGCGTCGTTCCGGCATTTGTCCCGGAGCCGGCGCTCCGGGCGCCGCCATCGTCTCTTCTTCTTCCTGTTTGTCATCCTACTTCACCCAACTTAAGTGAGAGATCGGGTGACGTAGCATGAAAAAAAAAATTTGCCGATCTCACTGCGCATGCGTGAGATAGAGAAATTTTTCTTTTTACGCAAAAAGGCTTCTTCTGCATATGCCCAGTATGCTTAGGCATGCACAGAAGGAGCGCCCAAGAGCCCAGGACCTACGTCAGGCAACCCGGGAGGCTTTGCGCTTCAATTCATTCTCGACCGCCTAGGCGGTATCACACTGTAGCTCTTGCTTTGACATGCATAGGTTTAGCACAGGATTACTTTAACTGACATTACATTTTTGAAAAAAAAATGCAAACACAAACATTTATGTAGACATTAAAAGTATAAAAGTACAGATTTATTGTAAGACCTTCAATTCTATGGTCCTGTTCAGCATGCAGTCCAAACACAGACAACTGAAAATCCGATAATATTGACAACTTCTGGTGCCTGTCAGCCATATTTTTTCCAATTTTAATTTTCTAAAGTTTTTAATGCAAAGTTGTACAGGCTGGAATAGAAGCAATATGTCTCTGTATATTAAAGTGTTGCTTGAAATTGCTAACCCTGCTTACTCAGTGGAGCCATAAAGAAATACATACACACATAAATATATTACTGCTCAAGTTGCTACAGTAAAGTTTTATATCAGAGGGACAGTTTAATCTCCTATTAGGTCATTTTTCAATATTCATTGAAGCCAGTGCTGAGTGATTTATTTCTTCCACGGAAAAACTATTTTAAAACAGTTTGTTTTGCAAATTCTCCAGGAAGTTACGGACACTCTAAGTCAGCGCACACTTTTTAATTTTAAATGGCTGAACTGGACATTTTTTGGGAAACTATCTGCAGAATACAGATGTGTCTCTCCCAGAGATCTGTTTTACTGAATATTTTTGCAGCCAAAGGCAAGAAAATTGGAGCAAAGATAATTTAAAAGAAAACTGTTCATCTTCTAGATAGATACGCTATAGAAAGAAAGAAGAAAGGGAATTCATTTAGGAAATACACAGAATCAGGTGAAGTATACATGACAGTAGCTCGCTCCATTTACAAAATTTAGAAGAAAATATAAACTTCAAGTATGAAAATCATCCTTTCATCTTTCTGTTTTTTGCCCTCTCTTGCATCTCAGTGGAAAGAATTGTCCCTTACAAGAAATAGCACTTTTTTTTTCTACTTTGACAGCCAAAATCCTAATGAAACCATGTTGACGTGCAATAAGGACTGGTGATGGTTTGCATGTGGTTATAGTTATGTAGTAGGGTGTTCCTACCATTCCCAGCTTGTCGTTTATTATAGGTGAGCATTCTGTCCAGACCTGGGTCTTAGAATAATGAGACCCTGAGAAGATCAGGAGAACTGTTTGCTGATACAAAAGCCCTGTGCTGATATCACATCATTCTCATTTATGATCATTTCCAGAGACAGGAGAACAAGAAAGCACTGTACACACATCACTGTTCCTAGGAGAGGGGAAGGGGAGGACGAGTAAGTTATCCTCGCTCAGTTGGGGGAATGCAGGTAGAGACTGATAAACAACGTCTGTGTACCGATGTACCAAAGCCAAAATACTAGCGTGTGTACATAGCTCAGGACACCTGGGCCTATTCACACCATTGCATTGTGATTGCACAGTACATGTATGTTTGTGCACTGAGCACACCTTTGTGATGGACTAATATGCGTACAGTTGGTACAGTTTTGGACTGATTGACATTCCAATAAATGCTGTCAGCACATGGCATACCGCATGCTAACATGCATGCACCAATGCATCACAATTGTGAAAATGGGCCCTATGATCTTCTAGTCACTAATTACTGTGCCAGTACATTTTTGTGTTTGTGTTTGATAATTTTGCCCAACATTTTTTTCACCCATCTGCTGCATTGTACATTCATACAACTAATTACTGATGATCTAAAGAGTAATATATTTATCAAACCTAGGCAGATTTTTTTCTACAGAGTTCTCCATTGTCTGCTGAAGCTTGCTGGCTGTTTTCTAAGCTGCCGATCTGGAAATGCACAAAGTGGAGTATCAGGGGAAAAACTGGATTTGATTTTCCACAGTTTACATAGGAGAGCATTGATTGGACTGTATGAATTTGCTCAGTCTCATACAACTCATCAATATTAGAACTAAAAACAAAACTTTCATTAGAACATATTAGTAGCCACAAAAATAAGAAAGGCTATACGTTGCCTTTGCAAACCCAGATTTAACATTTTAAAAGTAGTGGTGATGTCTCTTTTATACCCTCCAACATTTTAAAGAGAAAAATAGGTACACATAGGTACACCTATATACAGGTACCACATATATACATAGGTACACCTATCGTTCACATTGCCAGGTAAAGTTTCTTGATCTATGTGCACTTTGAACTAGCAGGAACAAAAGAGTGCAAGGATTGGTGCCACATATTACTCCATGACTAGAACTCGGTTTGATAATGTGCAGGGAGTTTGGGTGTTCTTGTGGTGTTTGTGTGCCCTTCCTCTGGGTATGCAGGTTTCCCCCAGATCTCCAAAAACATGCACTTACGTCACCTGGCTCTATCAAAAACAGTCCTTGGTATATGTGGAAATTGTGCTGCACAACCAAAGTGCAGTGCAAGCTTCTGGATGCAATATGGACAAATGAGAATAATAATATAAAATAATGAGAGAAAGAGGTATTGCTCACTAAAGAGGTGTTAAATATAATAAGTCTAAGTGACAGCAAAAATATCTTTTAGAAGGTACTATTCAAAATGTGATTTATTTAATACGAAACACATATTCTACACATATGAATTACGTGTAACATAAGAGAAAACTCATACAGGTGATATAAGCAAAATAAAGATTTTTTGTACTCAAAGAGTCAAATTGTCTCAATTATTACCCAATGCATTTCGCCCAAAAAGTGGCTTCCTCAGGGGATAAAGAGACTTGAGTAGAAATGAACTGAAGAAAAAACAAAATAGAATACAAACTTATATAACTGTTTTTGGTCAAAAGGGTCTTTATATATGCGCAAAAAAAAGAAAAACTATACCACAGCACGTCACTATAGAGAATTCTATGGCAGGTAACTACTTTCTTTAAAACTAAAATGAAAGGCACCCTGGGTACCCTGTGTAAAACTCACACTGAAAAGTGTAACATCTCCAAACAAAATGGAAATTGGTAGTTTTAAATATTATTTGGTTTCATGGTAAACCCCAAGGCCAATATCAAGAGCAATCTCTATTTTCATTGCTGCTCTGTTTAGCCCTAAGACGTAATATACCCCATACATTCAGTTGTGAGGAGCATGCAAATCATTGTACTCATTTCACATCCACATTATCTTCACACTGCTGAGGGAAAGCAGAATATTTGGGGAATGTGAGTATTTGCAGACAGGAGAAAGGAAGGGGGGTTGGCAAGGGGTGAACCCCTTGCAAATATTTCATATTAAGTGTGCAATTTTGCTTCAAAACCCAATAACCTTAAGGTATGCCTCTGGTGCATATGCATCACTGGTACTCAGTAATGCATTGGATACTGGCTGCTGAATAATAAGTATATGTATATATTATCTTTTCTAATCAATTAATATCATGGGCATATGCACTGAATTTTAAGTTTTATGTATGTCAAGGGACCATGTCACTGTTTAACTATGCAGAAGCCTGGTGGTCAAATATTGAAATGAATGAATAAATGCAATGTATACACTATGTTAAATAAATTTAATTTCATGTTCTGTTTAGCTTAAGTCCACCGAAAATCCAATTTTGTGTCTGAAGCTGGTCTTTTCATGGATTTATATCTAGAAAGGTTTAAAACTCACAAACAGCATTGAAAAAGAGATAATATCATCCATGGGATTGCCAGCGGAAAGCAGTCACATTACTGTCACAAACGTTAAATCCATAATGGTAATGTCACTCAAATATTTCTGCAGAACACAGCAGGACGCACTGTCTAGTCAATTATACGACAACTCCAAAGCTCATTATCCTTTTGACGAATACATCCCAAAGTATCTCATTTCAAAAGCTAAATTTAAGCTGCAATTATTTTTCCCTAATCAACTCTTTTGATGTAAGCTGACCCCAAAAGGCTTGCAGGTATATGCATCAAAGTCTAACTTAGTATAGCACAGAACATATATGTATATGTAACAATGAGAATGACCTTTCCTTTTCTTGCTGCCGCTGTCAAGTTAAAATAGTGTTCACGTGGCGGTATTTTCAATACCGACAATGTGCCGAGTATAATCCTTATTATGCTAACACAAACATGATGAATGAGAAACTTATCATTTTATAACTTCATTTTCCATTTTGTGGCCTTTCAGTTGTGGACCATAGAAATATTGGAGGCTTACATTGTCCATCAGTAAATACTAGTTGGCTTCATAACTGTGAGAAACTGGCCATACAATGCAGCATATAGGAGCAGCCATAAAAATCAGCAAAGTGAAAGTTCAGTTAGATCCTTTGGTTCTAAGCCAGTATCATAAGCAAAGTATTAAATGAATTGGATCAACATGACTGCCAGGAAACTATTATCTAAAGCAGAGTTTCTCAACTAGGGTTGCATAGAATCTTGAGTTTTCTCCAGGGGTTTCTGGAAGTTACTTGAGCAATGAGCAATTTGTAACTCCCAGGAAAATTTTCCTGCATTACAGCCAAAAAATTCCTTTCAGTCCAAACCAGTCATTTGCAAGCAGGGATCCATACAAGCATAGGGTCCCTTTATTGGTTGCTAGGGGTTTCTTGAGCTTTATCTAAATGACCTCCTATGTGATGGTGTTTTTAGGCAATGTCCCTTGCTTAAGCCAGTAGCATGACACCAAATCATTTTTACCTATCTGTAAGTGGGACATTCTTTCTACTGATCACCAATGTAAGGTGTATTTTTCTACTGGCCATCTATGGTATTAAAAAGGATTCCCCAGGATCTGAAAAATTTTTCAAAGGTTCCCCGGAGTAAAAAGTTTGAGAAAAGCTGGTACAGACCATACCATCACCAGCCAAGAGACCTCTTTACACCTAGCTGACAAAGTACATAGTACATTAATGCAAAAGATAATTATTTAATATTTACCGAAAGGCAAAATTCAGTCTGCGTTTATGTTTTGGGTCCTGTGTTTAAAAATAATTTTTTAAGGAACTGACCTTATGCAGATCTGAGAATAATTATTCAGTCTTATTAGAAACAGAATATAAACTAATCCCTGTACAGTATAAGGTAAATTCACATTTATTTATACCAGCATTTTAATTAAACTCATTTGTATTAGTCATTCTCTCTGTTCGCACTTTTGGAGAAAAAACCCTCATTGAAAGTAAAATGTAATGAGTTACAAAGATATAATGCCTTTATTGCTTTGCAATTATTAGATCACTTAACTGTACAGGAAAACCTTTAAAAAGCTTTAAAAAGTTACTTGTATAGTTAAAAGTCTTTACAAAGAAATTAGCAGTCACAAAAGCAAACAACTTCAGTCAAATGTGCAGCTCAAATATGTATACCAGTGCCAGAATACTTTTACCTGCCAAAATATTTGTAGTTCTGTCTATCCAGATATAAGGATTACACTGCTCAGTAGGGGTGAGTAAGCAAAATTTCAAAATTCGATCTTTAAAATTTTAAAATTCGATACCGAACATGTAACTGAGAACGGCCTGTGTAAATTCTGCCATCGAGAACTAATTTTTTAGGACCTGCAAGAGCAATCAGGGGAGTGGAGCTGACAGTAATCCCCGTAATCCTCCTGCCTCCCCGGGCACTAGAGATTAAATGAGGGCTTGCCTCTAGTGCCCAGATGCATGAATCCAGCTGCAGTACTCCCCCTGTAATGATTTCCTCAATCTTCCGATGGGTCTGCTAAATCGGTTCGCCGAAAATTTGCAGACCCATGGGACATTTTCGCAAGAATGTCAGAGGCATTTTTGCTCATCCCTAGCTCTCAGTATAGCCTTTATAGAGGATTTAATGGGTGAGTACATTTCCCTTCAAGTTGTGGTCCCTTTTAAAGAAGGAAAGTAGGTTATGTACTTCTGGGTGGCTGGCCTACCTCACCCCAGTACTTGCTGGGATTTAATGGCAGCCAGACAGATATGTTTGAATCAGAGAGGAGCAGGGACGTCTCGTCCTTAAGGTAGCTAAGGCAGTTGCCTTAGGCCCTCCAATTGCTAAGGCCCCGTGCTGTTGACATCACGGTTTTCCCCACGCCAGGCTAAACCCCCTGTGCCACTACATTATGTGCCTTTTCCCATATATAGAAACACCATAAATGGTGCCTGAAGGTGTCTGATTCAATGACACAAAGTCCACTCATAACCAATGTAGAGTATGTGTGTCATCCCCGTATCGAGAGCATTAGACAGTCGGACACATTGGTGGCAGTAGCATTTTTTCTCCTAATCTCTATTGGTCCTATTTGCTGTCCTCTGGACCTGGCTGAGATCATGGATGGATTATGACATAGAAGGGGCTTTGTTAAAACTGCTTTGTGAACAAGAGGGTTTTGTAGATTACGAGCATAGGAGGATGAATGGCTAGGTTTCGGACCTGGAGGACATTAGATTTTGGAATGGAAAATGTACGGCTGGAATGTGGACCTGGGTCGATTATGGATTATGTCATAATGGGTGGGATGCTATTTTAGGAACGGAACCTTGTAAAATTAGACTGGTCACATCTAACTAGAAGGTCAGCAATACTTACAACTAAGGGAATACACACTTTAGTATGGGGTTCAGGAAAATCTAAACCAACCACAAGCATTGGCATCATTGCCTTTAGAGCTTTTATGTTATATGTGTTGAAATGTGCTTTCCTTACAAGTTTACACCATATGATGAACACATTTCCTCTGTATTTATTACCTCATTCTAGTACCCTCAGGGCCAGAATCCAATTAGGTACAATAAGAGTAGCCTAAGGGAGTATATATCTTACAGATCTTGGCAAAGTAAGTAAACTCTGTATGGGATAAACTATTATATTTCAATATTTTCTCCCTAAATACTTCCAAAAGGGACAAAAAAAGAAAATGATGAAACAAAGATTAATTAAGTTCCAGCTAAAATTCCACTTTCCCCAAAAAGGTTTCCATCCTAAGCACCAGTCTTTTCACAAATTCAGGTCTGTAAATACCATTCAACTTATCACACACACACCGTTTTCTTAGGCTTTTTCCTTTCAGCGCAATTAATATTTTAGTTAACATATCAAGTCAAACACATCATTGATTCAGCTATAACCCATTACTCCATTTTACGGTTATTTAGTGTATTGTTGGTTGAGATTTAATTATTCATTTGAGTGTAACATCTTTCAAGTTGCTCGATTTAATTAATTCCTTTGTACGTGTAAATACATTTGGATTTTCTGGCCGTATTTATAGAAGTTTATTTTCTTCATTAACTTTTTAACTTGGGTGCCTGAGATATATGAGCCCATCTGGTAACGTGCACAAGTCAATGTCGTAAATGCTTTTTCACTGTTTCCCGATGAGTACGAACTACAGCTGTCTGGGGGGCTCTAAAATAATGTCAATTAGCAATAAAAGATTTCAAATAGGCATTATATCTTAAAGAGGTCCCTGGAAACAGCTACAGTTGTACAATAATATCCCCAAGTGGAACAGTTGCTCTGGGCTGTAGATACATTTTCCTTGCTGAATTGATGCTCTTTATGTAGTAAGGCAGTAAACATTCGGCAAAGTCTAGTTTGCTCCTAAATGTAACCACAGTTACAGTCTATAAAGATATATCTAATATCCCTAATAGTTTTCTGTAAGATGAGATGTGTCAATAAAATAAAGATGAGTTAGAGCTCTTAATAAAACTAATTGTAACATTATCTAGTTACCTAGAACTAGACCAGAGACAGAATTGTTACTTTTTTGTGAACCTGGGTGACAGCAAACCTGGAATGGATTTCTTAAAAGTAATTTGCTATTTGTTAGTAAATGTTTTCAATCCTGGACTGGATTTATTTCAGATTTGCTGGATCACCCAGCTTCACTGAATAAAGTATATCCTCTCCAGCCTTGGAGAGCTTTAATAAACCAGGCTAAATGATTCTATGGAGAAGTTCCATAACTTTGGATGCCCTTGGTTCAACACTACATGCCCTCAAACATTGTTTTGTGCTCTCTCGATAGTTTAAGGGATCTCAGAGGCGCAGTCTCAATACCTTCATTATTATAGTTTACTGATGTTTATTATTCCAAATCCTTCCCTGTCCCTACCTTGTCTGGGTTCTCCTCCTTTTTTTCCCTCCCCTTCCCTTTTTATGAAGTGTTGTCATTTTTATTTTGTTTACTTATACTTTAAACATTGTATTTGTTATTTTTTTTTTCAATTTACCCTTTATTGCTGTAATTTCTATATCCTTTTTTACATTGTTTAAAAACAAATTATTGAAACTAAAAGTAATTCTTGGACACACCTGGTATTAAAATGTGCTTCATATCAAATCTAGGTTTTAAAGAAATAAGATAATTTTAATAAAAGAACCTATTACTCTAAAAACTCTATTTATTATACAAGAAATTTGAAAAAAAAAATCAATTGAATTAAAAGGAAAACTGGTCATATGTTGGCTTCCTCGTTGTATGTAAAAATCATTTTGGTCATAAATCCCAGTAGAATGGGAGGGAGTCCCTACCCCCACCAGCCAATAGAAATACAAGCAATTCACAGTAGTGACATAATTTAACAGATGTGTCGGAATGCCTTTGTTGTACCACCTGCTGGCTTTCAATGCTAAATATACATAAAAATCAAATGAAAAATGTTACATGTATGGTAGTTTTTTCTAACACTAACTAATACTAATACTGAAGCCTGAACTGCTTTTTTAATTTTGGAAAATCCTAAATATACTAAATATAGGAAAAATATAGAAATTACTAAACATTTATTTGAACATAGGAAGCTCTGGCATAGCACATTTCCAAGTAAAGCCACAGATTTGACACAAGAATTTCTTTGTATGTCTAGGACCATGTAAACTATCGCCAGTTTATATGATCTGAGCAAACAGAAATAACACCAATCTTCTATAATAAGAATAATAGTTGGGAACTGGGAAAACTAGAAGAAAAGCTGAGCTTGCATGCCTTGCAGGGAACATCCAAAGCAGAAGAGAAGGGCTTTTTATTTCACTATAACAGGGCTGAGATGGTTAGGGGCACAGTCTGAGCAAACGCATGCACTATAAAGGATACAACAGCACACGGACAATAGAAGTTTATAAAACTCAAAATCTTTTCTCAAATACATAAAACTTTTTTGCAGTTCATTTTGTAAATTAGAAATTGTCCTATTTTAGGAATGTAAAGGGAAGCAATAGCAGATTACCAATGTGACAAAATCTCAACTCTGCAGTAGTATCGCTGGCTTTTTGGCTCATTACACACAAGTTGGTTTATTTAAAGCAAATTCCTTGTGTTAAGAAAGTTTTTGCAAACTCAAAAACATGTTTTTCTGATGAATGATTTTATTTGGCTGAACTTATTGGCACTTTTTTTTTAACTTTGTTTCATTTTAAGCTTCATACTCTGTCTACCCCTGTAGCTTATTCATAGAGTACATTGTGGGTGTGCTGAATGTACTGGGGTGAATGTATGTCCTTCTCATTTACTCTGTTGTACCTAATATACATTAGACTGCTCAGTTCTGTTCACTGTGCACTATGTTTCAAACCCCAATGCTCTACCCTGAAAACTGCTGTTATGTGTACAATATAAACCTCCAAATTCTATCCAAACCCAATGATTCCAAGGTAAGCACATCTTTGCTACTTTAAAAAAAATAAGTCCATCAATTTTTTAGGGTTTGGCTTCTAAGTTTTTGTATTACAGGCATCGGGCATCCTGAGTCAGGGATTCAAATGGGATTAAAGGCAAAGAAGCACAACACCAAACTGATCAGCCAGTTTGGAGGAAATTACAGTACTCTTCAAGCATGAAATCAGTTGTGCTGCAAATGGAAGCATTGCAACACTATATGAATTAAAGTCTTGCCCACACCTGATGAAGCACTATTTGTGAAATGCAGCGGGTCAGAATGACTGAAGAAATTGTACTACACGGACTCATGATGAAACTTCATTTGTTTTCACTAGTCATTGATTGACAAATTTCACTGAGGCTATTTGTTTATTTGCAAGACCCATATATTTTAAAAAAATTGTGAAAGGAGTAGTAAAGAATCAAAGAAAATTTAGTAAATGCTGCCATGGAGAAGAGTAGGCAAGTCACCCCTTTACTTTGCTCTGCATGGGTTATGGGGGGGTGAATTTAGAGTGGACCCACATTTACCTGCAGTGCATAAACCAGTGTTTCTCAACTAGGGTTCCTCCAGAAGTTGCTAGGGGTTCCTTGAGCAATGAGCAATTTGTACTATTTAAATTACACCAATGATCACATTGGCTATCTGTAAGAGTGAAATTTTTCTCACTGGCCAGAAATGGAAAAAGCATTCTTCTTACTGACCACCCAGCTAATGTACTGTGAGCTCTGTTTTTAGTAATTACAGCAGGGGTTCTCTAAGACCTGAAAATTATTTCTCAGGGTTTCCCCACAGTAAAAAGCTCAAGAAAGATTGTCCTAAACTATAGGCTAACGTGCAAAGCAAGCCTCATATATATTCTATTACAGTTTTCAAACTTAGAGTTGGCAAATAGAGTTGGCAAAGCTGTTCATCATAATGATGGGCCGGTAGTGAGGTGTATAATGGGCCAAGAGGAAGTCACCGATCCCATATCAGAGCTATCTC
>NC_092861.1:128299946-128300436 GCF_032062135.1 Pyxicephalus adspersus
GCATGCGGCTCCGGAGCCGCAGGTTGCAGACCCCTGAGTTAGACAGATAAAAGGCCTGGAGTTGATATGGGGGGTTGCTTGTATGTGAGAGAGAACATGCAGTCAAAGGAGCTCTCCATGCAGGTGAAACAAGCCATCCTTAAGCTGCAAAAACAGAAAAAGCCCATCCGAGAAACTGCTACAATATTAGGAGTAGCAAAATCTACAGTTTGGTACATCATGAGAAAGAAACAAAGCACTGGTAAACTCAGCAACGCCAAAAGACCTGGACGCCCACGGAAGATGTTGGAAGTGGTGGATGATCGTAGAATCATTTCCATGGAGAAGAGAAACCCTTTCACAACAGCCAACCAAGTGAACAACACTCTCCAGGAGGTAGGCATATCAATATCCATGTCTACCATAAAGAGAAGACTACATGAAAGTAAATACAGAGGGTGCACTGCAAGGTGCAAGCCACTCATAAGCCTCAAGAATAGAAAGGCTAGAT
>NC_092861.1:128300839-128386724 GCF_032062135.1 Pyxicephalus adspersus
TAAAGCAAAGAAGTGGAATATTCTTGAATGGCCAAGTCAGTCACCTGATCTGAACCCAATTGAGCATGCATTTCACTTGGTGAAGACTAAACTTCGGACAGAAAGGCCCACAAACAAACAGCCACTGAAAGCCGCTGCAGTAAAGGCCTGGCAGAGCATTAAAAAGGAGGAAACCCGGCATCTGGTGATGTCCATGAGTTCAAGACTACAGGCTGTCATTGCCAGCAAGGGGTTTTCAACCAAGTATTAGAAATAAACATTTTATTTTCAGCTTTTTATTTTGTCCAATTACTTTTGAGCCCCTGAAATGAAGTGATTTGTGTTAAAAAAAGGCTTTAGTTCCTCACATTTTTATGCAATCCTTTTGTTAAACACACTGAAATAAAGCTGAAAGTCTGCGGTTTACCTGCATCTGAGTTGTTTCATTTAAAATAATAGTGGTAATGTACAGAACCAAAATTAGAAAAAAGTTGTCTCTGTCCAAATATTTATGGACCTAACTGTGAAACTGTAACGTCAGAAAAAGACCAAGTGACAATGCTCTCTCTTGGTTTGCTTCCTATCTGTCTGACCGCTGCTTTCAAGTTGCTTTCAATGGTTTTTCCTCCTCTCCCACCCTCCTTCCTGTTGGTGTTCCTTAATGGTCAGTCCTTGGACCGGTCTTCTTTTCTCTGTACAGCTCCTCTCTCGGTAGTCTCATATCCTCCTTTGGCTTACAGTACCATCTGTATGCTGTTGACACTTAAATCTATCTGTCTACCCCTGACTTGTCTCCCTCAGTCCTGGATAAAGTCTCATGCTGTCTGTCAGCCATCTCATCATGTATGTCTGACCGATTCCTTAAACTCCCACCTCTCAGGCATGTTGTCTTGGTGTCACCTTTGACTCGGCCCTCTCATTTACCCCCCATATTCAGAACATTTCCAGGTCCTCTCATTTTTACCTGCGCAACATCTCCAAAATCCGCACCCTACCTGTCCCCTGAGACCACCAAACTCCTTGTACATGCTCTTATCATCTCTCGTCTAGACTACTGAAACCTCCTCCTCTCTGGTATTCCACTAACCTGACTCTCCTCTACAATCTAATATGAATGCTGCAGCCAGAATCATCCATCCTTCCCACCGCTCTTCTTCCGCTGCATCTCTTTGCAGATCTCTTCATTAGCTTCCATTTCACCTTAGAATCAAATTCAAGCTCCTGTGTTGTGCCTTTAAATCCCTCCACAGTTCTTGTCCCACTTACCTTTCTGACCTGGTAAAATAAAGTACTTCACTAGCCGCTCACTTCGCTCCTCCAATGACCTACTAATGACTTCCTCACTCATAACCTCATCACATGCATGGCTCCAAGACTTTTCTAAAGCCGCCCCGATTCTCTGGAATGGTCTTCCTCGTCCTATTTAGCTTTCTTCTACTTTCTGCTCATTTAAAAGAGCACCCAAAACCCATTTTTTTAAACTTGCCTACCCATCTTCCTCTGTCTTTTGAAACCGTCTCTACTTTCCACCACTTTATATCTCCCCTCCTATTGAATGTTACTTCCCCCACCTTCTAGATTGTAAGCTCCTTTGGGCAGGGTCCTCTCCTCCTGTGTCACTGTCTGTATTAGTCTGGCATTTGCAACCCCTATTTAATGTACAGCACTGCGTAATATGTTGGCGCTATATAAATCCTGTTTATTAATATTAATAATAAAAATAATAAAGTGGCCCATTAGGTCTGTTTAAAATTGTCTGACCTGCTGGCTGCCACTAAACATCCTTGGTTTTGTGCTTTAAAGGGTACTTGACACACAACCTCCAACAATGCCATGCCTGGAAAAGACCAATTTTAGTGAGAGCAAATCTGCCAGTTTTGCTCTTGACCATCCCATCTTAATAATATTCCCATCTGTAAGAGATTGGTCAGCAGTTGCAAAATATTGTACACAAGTTTACAATACTATGACCCTTCGAATTGTTCTTCATGGACCATAGAACCATAGAATTGTGGTTCAATTTCTTTTTTACATGGCTCAATTGTTATGTACGTACCAATATATGTACTTTTGACTAATAATTAACAAGACACATTTGTTCTTTATACAAGTATATGTATATTCAACTATATTCAAATCCTATATTAAATAATTTCATAATGACATGATAACTGAGTGCAGAAGCGAATGGGAAAAGTACAGTCACACATGGACAAGATTAGCTAGCAAGACATTATGGATATCAAAAGCACCTATATGACACTGCCCTTTATAAAAGAATCACTTTTCTCTGGGGGGCAAAGATATAATAAACCTCTCATGTTCAAACGTTATCAGTATTATCCAACACCATCCTAATCGTGGCACATACAACGTAAATCATTTTGTCCTTTCAATGAATGTGACCGTGTTTATATAGATATGTGCCCTGAAATACTGTAGCTTTTGATATGTACTAGGCTATGAAGGGGTTAACTATGAAATGGTAATGATCACTTTGTCCTCCCAACTATGCAGACTAGACACAGACAGACACTAAAATCAGCACAAGATATGATTAGTTTACTGAATTAGTTTAGGGAAACTAACAAATATTCCTGTACAAAGAGAACATGTATTTTGTGCTTGACTAGTTGTATAATACACTGCAGCATAATAGCATAGATGGGAATATAAAGAATCTGCAATCAATCAACAAACTACAGAACAATTGTTCAAAGCTATCAGCGTAATCAGTTACATAACACATAAATCTCATTCAAGACATGTTTATGTCACATTACACTAAAATGAAATAAACAAACGTACACAGTGGATGATAGCAAAGCAAAAGTAAAAAAATGTGGAATATAAAGTGAAGCAGTGCAAGGAGCGATCAATCCCCCAGAGATACACTGAGAGTTTTTGAGGTATTTGCCGAGCCAGGTAACTATGTATGTATGTATGTATGTAAGTAAATAAAAAAAAAAAAGGAATAAAGAATGTAGAGGCTCTTTACGGCAACCTTTTTATTATTATTATTATTATTATTATTATAACCTTATTATTTTAAAAATCTAATAAAATCTTTTATTGGGCTTAATAAAAAAATACAAATAGTACAAATAGAAGATCAAAAATTGGATTCACATCATATGATCATCTTAAAAATCTAATAAAACTTTTTTTTGGGCTTGATAAAATAATACAAATAGTACAAATAGAAGATCAAAAAAATGGATTTACATCATATGCCAAATCAAGGATGATCATAATTGATTCATCATCATTGATTCGGCATATGATGTGAATCCAATTTTTTGATCTTCTATTCCATTTACCTTTGGGTCAATATACCAAGTGAGTCATTGCTTTATAATTGGCTTGGTTGTTATGTACTTTTTGTTTAATGTGTATCATTGTATTATATACATACTTATATGACTTTTTAGGGTCTCACTGTCCCCTGAAGCAGCCCACTAGGGTAAAACGCGTCGGGAGAGACTGTAACTACATAGTAAATTTTGACCTAAGCATGAGATCAAACTACATGTGAGAACATATACTAGAACACTATTGCTAGATAATTCTGCCTAAAATTTTTGTATAACTTTTTACAAATGTGTGAATTTTCCAAGTTATAAAGCCCAATAAAAGATTTTATTAGATTTTTTATAATAATAAGGTTGCCGTAAAGAGCCACTACGTTCTTTTTTTTTTTTTTGATTTATAAAGAGCAGCAGCCAGACAATACTTTGCGGTCAACAGCTGACATTTTTCTAAACTTCTAATAAAGGGACACAGGTTTTTTACATCAAGGGATCTGATGAAAAGCAGGCGATTTCAGAGCCTGAGCCTTGATGACAGCAGTACATTAGTTGGTGGAAATAAAGATTATATATGGTCTGCATGTCTGTTTAAATTTTGAGCTTTTCCTTTTTTTTCTGCAATAGTCCTGAACCTTCCAGCCTCTCTTAACAAGGATTCCACGGAACCTATTATGAGGGGTTTTTTGAGCTGTGGCTGATTCTCTTCCTATTTGATGGTGTCTGCAAAGTTCCAGGTCTAATGCAACTTGGCACATCTAAAATCCAAAAAGGATGGAATTAGGACCATCCTGGTAAGAGAGACTTCCTTCACACTGATCATCATTGTAGGGGCATTTTCCTAATTTCTTTTAGCAGGGGTTAGCCCCAGACCTACAGATTATTTTAGGAGTTCCCCAGGGGTAAATGTTTTAAAAAAGACTACTCTATACCCTCAAGCCCAGATGCTCATTACATCTTTGGATATTCACTGTGCTCCTATAAATATTTGTTCTTTTATGATCCTGTCTAAAAGGTAAATACAGACAGAAGTTCCTTCACAAATGTCAGGTTTTTACTGTTTTTTCTGAAGATTTTTTAAAACATTGCAATGGTGAAAGATTATGATAAAATGTTGAAAAGTAACATCTAAAGAATCGATGTATGGATAATATACCAGCAAGGGGAATGCACTGTATTAGAAGCGTAGGATCAGACAGATTGGAACTTTCACATAATATTTTATTTATTTATAAGCAAAAAGATTAGGTTATGCCTCCTGTTATTACATCCTAATAGGCAAAAAAGAGAAGATCACCTGACACTGACAGAAAAAAATGAACATTGGAGGGTCATGAATCAGATTTCTCTGCGACAGCCACCTTTAGAAAAAGTCAGGTTGTTTCGATCAATAAAAATGTTAATTTGCACTCTTGGAAAGAAATAAGCTCTATTTGTTCGATGGCAGATCATTTGAAAGAACATGGTAAGCTATAGGTTTCTTGGATCCTAGGGCTCTGATTTTTTCAGCATTCTTATCTTAACAGCATGATGTAAAGTCCTGCTAATCAATAAGGTGAAGTAATATACAATCACAAAGCCACTTGTCCTTCAAAGTAAGCTTCCACTAAACAAGGAAAAATACTAAAGACGAGGCGGAGGCCCAGACAACACAATTTTCTGATCAACACAGAGCCGGGGATGTTTATGGTGGCTGAGATGGATCAATCACCATGATTTGAATTATGGAGCAACTATACAGCAGGGATTAGAAAGCAGAAACAAGCAAATATTGCAGAAGGCTTTGGATGAAAACAACAGCTGAGCCTGACATATGAGCATACTCGGGATTTGTAGAATGGAGGATATGTTTATTTTTCACAGAATGTATTTGGTCTTTAAGTTAATTCTACACATTCAGACAACCTTTAAATTAACCATATTCTTTTTTAAGCTGTGTGTTGGGTTGACAGCACTATAAATAAATAATCAGTAAAATAAATCAATAAATATCTGCTGAAATAAATAGCAACACAATAACCACCTCCACATGAATACATATATAGTGCACCACCAATTATTATTATTATGCTTGGCTGCCATACTTTACTGACCCAGAATAAGTGTGTAGATAAGTAGTTTGGAGTTATGTTGACTTTCTTGAATTGCTTTCTAATTGTAGGTCATTGCACTAAACCCAAGTCCTTGTTGTTCAGGGGGCCATGTCTGTAGACATTGCTAGTAAAAGCAGTGTCAGCTAATTCTGCCAGAGCAACAGCTTTTTAGGGTGCATGTATTTATATGCATGGACTGAAAACTAGGGCTGTCAATGCTACGGCAAATTCAGCAGCACAGAAGTCACAGGACACAGAAATACCAGGATTCCAAAAATCACCGACATGATCAACGGGTAAATAAGAGGAACAGAAGATTTGCCTAAATGACTGTAGCTGATATGCTCCCATACACATATATTGTGCTGATCAATTTTGGTTTTGAGAAAGATCTGCTTTAATAAAACATAGTAATATTATGTTTATGTTTTATTATTACAAACTGAAAGAAAGAGACAAATTGCTGGTTTATTATTTATGGAATGTATGTACAAAGTTAATAACATGGACAGGAGCAGAAATGGACCATTAGTTGCAGGTATGATCTAGCCCTATGTGAAACAAAACACTTGCATGCTGGTAGCAGCAGCCATTTACTGGCACATACTTGTGTCAGGAACAAGCAGACATGGAGAAATGGGCCAAAACCCTATTTATGTAAAGAGAAACACAGTGGAGTTTTTAAAAGAGAAAGTCAAACTTTAATCACAGATCTCAAAATGTAGGTTTGTTTCATTTCAGGAAAGTGGGCAGAGCCATGTAAAAATCATTATTGTATGCCCCTGTTGCAAATGTAATTCCAGAATAATATAGAACCATTTATTCCAAACTACATACAGTAGTTTCAGGCTAGTTGACTATCAAGTGGGCTCCACAATATAAATCAAAGAAATCTGGTATTACCAAGCATGATCCTACATTAATTTATTTTGGATTACTTTAAAAAGGTATATTGCATTTTATACCAATATCAATAAGACAAAATAAAAAACTTGTACCAGTTGTCCAATTATTTTTTTTCAACAAACTAGCAACAATGAAATAAAAGAAAAGATTCACTTTTCATGTCAATCTCCCTTTTATTTAGTCTCATACCAAATGCTACAATGTATGCTAGAATGCCTATTAAACGCCAACTCCATGAATAATCCAAAGTCAAAGAGGATTAAAATGAAAAGGGTGTTCTAAAGCAGAAAATCTACAGCCACATATTGGATGAAGTGACACAAGCATTCATTAAAGAAAAATATATTACCATATGCAGTAGGTTAGGAGATTTAAAAAGCACACATTCTTGATCAGTTATTCAAATCTAACAGAAAACTGCCAAAATTTAATAAAAAACAAAAATATAACCAAGTTTTTACGTAAAATATATAATGAGAATTAGCCAGAATATCATCACTTAAATCCCCATCAACTTTAGATGTACCAATGTGTATATTATTTATATATAAAGTACATCCAAAGCTAAATATAGCTAGAAAAAAAAAATCAGTGGTGGAGCAGCATACCAATAAAACTAACATTCCAGGACAGCAAGAATAACCAGTTTCCCAAAGTGCTCAATTTTTTTTTAACACAGTATTAGGAACAAAATGATTTGATTGTAGAAACATTGTCAGATTTTACATCAAAGGTATATGAGCTGGTTCTGATATGGGAATATTTGCCATTTTTTAAGTAGCTTATAAGTTCTCCACTATAAATGCATTCTTGCATTAAGCAGCAGATAAATGATATAAGAATAAGCCTCTGTTTACACAGGTACTCTATACAGTTAAAAAGAATTCTACTGCTTTCACCACTGTTGTTTGAATGCTTGATGTACTTAAAATGCAAGACGTATCAAAGGTCAACAAAATCTCAGTGAGTATTGACAATTGTGTCTATCAAAGGGAGTAATTGTGTGTGTTGTGGAAATAAACAAATGCCTATGCCCACAAATGTATATATATACACACACTGCCTAGCCAAAAAAAAGTCCTCAAGCCTATGGGACAATGTTATGATCTGGGGTTGCTTCAGATGATCAGGTCGGGGTTCAGCAATGGTATGTGCCCAACAGATGGGGTCAGCTGACTAACTGAATATACTGAATGACCAGGTTTTACCATCAAGCTATTTTTTCCATAGGCATATTCCAAGATGGCAATGCCAGAGTTCATTGGGATCACATTGTGAAAGAGTGGTTCAGACATTATAAGGTATTTTTTTCCACACATGGATTGGCCACCAGACCTTAACCCTATTGAGAATCTTTGGGTTGTGCTAGTGGGGTTTACACTGTGGTCCGATTCTCCCATCATCAATACCAGATCTTGATGAAAAATAAATGCAACTCAGGGACAGAGATAAATGTTGTGATATTGCATAAGGTTATTGAAACAATACCTCGGCTAATGGCATAATCAAAACTAAAAGATGTCCATAAAATATTAGAGTATGCCTTTTTTTTGCCAGACAGAATATATATTTATATATGTTATGTTGATGTACAACTAAACTAAACACCTAAAGCAAAAAGCATGACTGCTGCTCATCATGTAAAACAAGTAAAATAATCTTCCAGTTCAGCTGAAATCTTTTTGCTTACCTCATCTTTATTTTCTGTCAACCATTCTTTGGCTGTGTTCAAGGCTATGCAAGCTGCTGGTTCATTTGGAAATCCTAAATGATTGTTAAAAGAAAAAAAAAATACAATCAGCAAGCAGAATAATGCAATCATAAATGAATGTATTTGGGATGTACAGTGTAATGAAAAATAATGCATTCTCAGAGTTTATGATCTAAGAAGTCTCCAAGTGTTATGCTGATACAACAAAACAAAGCATGCATAATGCAATTGTTAAATTTGAAATGTATCTTATTCTTACAGCCAGGAATGTTTGTCCTACTTTTTTCAATGGTGTTATCACCCCTTGAAGGATATAAAGTTTAATATGCAAAGGCCCATTTTCTCACATTTATTTATTTAGGTCACCTAAGTGAGCTTGAAGAAAAGGAGTGGCAAATCCTGCAGCAGATGTTATGGCTGAAGACATCCATATTTCATTCTGGTAATAGCTAAACATTTACAGCTGCATTAATTACAGTAAAATTATACTGTCCTAATTCTTCACTTCTTCTCCAATGATCTTGTTTAAAGAGATATGAGAAACAACCTTGTAGGTCAAGGATATCAGATATAAATATACAATGTTAATGGTGTAGAGGTCGATGTGGTGGTGGGTCGATGTGGTGGTGGGGAGTTTCAGAGGACAGTTAAGATATTACACAAACTATTATGCCATTACTGTATGAAAACTGAAAGCCACATTCACAAATGTTTGCTATAGAACTTCAGGCCTTGTATGTTTCTCCCTGTTCCTTGACCCTGTGATTGTATGCTGCCTGGACTGACCTTTGCCCGTGACTGTGCTATGTCCTTACCTTTAGATATCTTGTTTGTCTGATTACCCATCTATGAACTCTGGCTCTGTATTCTGGAGTTGCCTCTGCTGGAATGCCCTGTACTGCATATCTCTGGACTCCTGATCCTCTGTCAGTCCTCCCCCAAGCATTACTCCTTGTGCACTGAAGTCCTGGGGGCCATTGTGTGCTGTGACTGTGCAACTAGCCTCCCAAAGCAGTGTGGGGGCTTACTAAAGGTGAGGAGTACAGAGTTTGGGGGACTGGAAATTGGTGAGCATTGGTGCTGGACCAGAGCCTTACAGCCTGGCCTGGCTCTTTCATTCTATAAAGGTCTATTATGAAGGTTCACAATCACATCTGCGTGTTCCTAAAGCACTTTAAATATAAATAAATCCTGCCTAGAATGCCCACTTCTCAAGACAGATACTGTCAGTCTTTACAAGTGCCAGCCAACTACTTCCATCGGGGCTGAGGACTTTTGATAAGATTACTTAGTACTCAGTACTGTAATGTTTTCACGAAGCTATGTTCAGAACTATGCCACCATACAAGTACTACATATTGTATAATAATTAATAATTTTTATAATATAAGTATCACATAAAGAAGCAAAGAGGCCAGGTAATGAAGTACAGTATGTGATGACAATGGAAATTTTATTAGCATGTTGATGTAGGATAGAGAGGAACCAGGGACGGCATAATAAGAACATATTAACAAAAGCAGAAAAACGTCAAAAGAGACAAAAACGTCAGCTTTCTGAATCCTCCTAATCCTCTCTTCCACTTAATAAGTTATTGACCATAAAAATGATCTTGCTGATGGCTGTGTAGATGTTTCTAACACCCATGATGTCCTATGTTTCATAGGTTATTAAGACAATCACGAGAGAAATGAAAAATAGGACATGGAGTGAAAATAAATTACACAATACACTTAACATTCTTTGTCCTGCCTTTTACAGTTCCCTTTAAATTCTTTTTGAATTGACAGTGCTTTGCCATCAATATTATGAAAAGATGAGCAATCACAAATGATGAAACAGACTATAAATTATTAATTGTTGGGGGCCACTTTTAGGAGCCTATAAATGCAAACTCAAAATGAAGACCATCTGAAGAGCAATACTATGTATAAATATATTAAACACACAGCACATACACAAATTAAACACTATAGCCAGCACAGCATAATATCTAATAACAGCTGCCAGGCCACTAATAACTACCAAATAAAGAGCTATACCAATGTTTGTTTCCAGGCAGTATCACTGAACAGCTGTCATACTAAAGGAATAAAAATGCTTTTGTAACGTCTGCAACAGTTAATACAGACATGGGGTTGATAGCTAGGTAGCTTATGAAGTCAGCAGTTAATTGTGACATTCATAGCACTCCTGGATATAAAGTGATGTACATTTAACCAATAGTGTAATAAAGTGGCATCTGTGTATACATTTATGGAGGTGACATGGGATGTCACATGTTTGCATTTCTAGAAGGTGGAACTGTGTGAGACAGTGATAATTAGACCATAATTATTTGCACAAATTGTACTATTGTATGGTATTGAAAAAAGTAATTTGTTTGCTTCAACAATTTGCCAAAAATAGAACAAAGTCAAATAAAAAAAAATTACATTATTTACAATTTCACATTGTAAAGTGTTGCCTATGTACTGGAAGTGGACAAAATATGGAAAAAAAAAGAGAATTGACTTTGAAATAACTAAAACCACAATTACAAACCATGCAGCAAATCTGAGTCATGTGTAGTTGATCGACAATTGCCAGTATTTATTAGCAGTAAAAGAAGTGTTTTAATGACTACGTCAATATGTGATTTATACAAAACTGTATAATGCAACTAATAGAGTACTGGAGTGGCCAAATTACAGGTCCAGAGCTATGTTTTTTTATTCCTTTCTCAGTGTTCCAAGCTTTTTTTTTTTTTTTTTTTTTTTTACTCACCTTCTGCATATTTTAACACTGCCTTTTCCTTTACCTCTTACTGGACCATTTGTTGCTACCCGCTTCCAGGCTGAACTAAATTCATTGGCATTCAACCTCTGTCTGTAAGCCCAAGTTGTCATGGACATACCCAATTATTAGGTAAAAGGCAATGAGTGCTGCATACTATATGATACGTAGATTGGTTCATAAGATTGATAGAAGAAGATGGTGCCCACACCATGCACATTAAACCATTTACATATTCTGAACAAGCTTCAAAACAAGCCATCATTCACGGTCTCAGTAGCTGGAGGTGTTGTAGTGGAATTCATGTTTAAAATTCACAAATACCCAAATCAAAGGTTCAGTCTTCCAATGCAAAGACACATCTATAAATGTTAGAAACTGAATAAAATGGGTCTTTGAGCTGCTTACCTACTTATCACCAAACACTTTGCTCAGAGTGCTCTTTAACCTCCCTAGAGGTAACCAGGAGTGTGACTCAGGGTAGAAAAAAGTTGCTAAAAGTGGTAACCCCAAGTCACACTCGGGGTATGTAAACCTATGGGAAGGTAATAGTAAATAGAGCCTTATCTGATCTGCCGGCGTCCCGCGCCATCCAGCACTGCAATCTTTGTCTTCTTTCTTCTTCCTACGGCTGGCTTCTGCATCCAATGAGTCACCGGGGGAGTTCCCTGTGATGTCGGTGCGTGTGTTCCTTTCCGTGGGGCGGGAAATTCAAAATCTATTTATATTGCATTCAATACAAAATAACTGTACTGAATGCAATACATTGGATTTTTATGTGTAAAAGCAGTACATTGTTTTCAAGAACATTTATTTTACAGTCTATATAATAGTATGAGTATATTGTGTATTTTGTTTTTAAATTTAAAAAAAATTATTTTTTTTTAAATATATAAATTTTGTAATCTATTCAATATTTTGTTTTTACATGATTTTGTGTTTCAAACTTTAATATACTCATACTATTTTATTATACTGTAAAATAAATTTTCATGAAAAGCAATGTACCGCTTTTAGACACATAAAACGGGAAAGAAATGAACCGCTAGGGAGGTTAATGCTGAAAAAGAATATTACGGCCTAGGTATCTAGACAAATGATCTCTGCCTCAAAGGGGAGCAATAGTTACAACTTGTAGCCTTACAACTTCAACACATGTGTACTTAGCTCTTAAGACATGTGCCTAGCACTAATAGGATCTTAGGACAGCATCCTCTCCTAGAAAGGTATATATTTCAGACAATTTTTTACTCTATAGTTATCCATGCCTGAAAATTGTGTACCACATCTTCATTTAAGTCTAGGTGTGCTTGAAAAGGCTAGTTGATAAATAACACAGAGGTACAGCCTCCACAGAAATGAATCACTATCCATGAGAGCCAATATTTTCTTTCTACTTCCTAATGAGTTTTCTTGTGGAGAAAGTAAAATGATGCATCTTTTTACCAAAGACACATTCATTGAGTCAAAAACAGCATTCTAAAAGTGTTAGAAGGTATCCCTACTTTCTAATGTGAAAATAAAGTAAATTGTTAAAATCTCACATATGCTTTAAAATATTAATGTAATTTTAAAAAAGCACTTTAATGTTTTTTTACTGCCATGAAGATATTCATTTAGGCATTTTCCATCCCAATGTTCAGTCTCTGCTTCCTAATAGTTGTCCTGTGTTGTCAACATGTCACTGGTTCCCCTGATAAGAAGTAGCTTTTTGAATACACAATACATAAGCATAGTTAAAGAATCCACCCTGAGAAAAACTAATCAGTCATTGCTAGAGTGAATACATAAAGACAGAAAGTGGCTGAAAAGAAGCCTCAGGACATAGGCAGCATTAAGATGTGAAAAAGTAATTAGGTAAACCAGTATCTAAAGTATTTACATACAATAAGCATGCATTAAAAGCAATTTAAAAGTCTCAACTTATTTCTGTAAGGCATTATGGAAAAATTCATTTTTAAAGTTTCCAAAAAAGACATTGGGAACATAGAGAATATTTTAAATTTCCAACATTATGTAAAAGCAGTGTCCCCTTTCCTTCTGCCGTTACTGTGTCACATATCTTAGGAGGCTTCATGCTGCCCCTTTTGTGCATGCCTGACATCATTATCAGGGGTTTTCCTCATTTAGAAAAAGAAGAGCTCGATCTTGCATGTGTAGTGAGATCGATGCTCATTTTTTCTCACTTGGAGGAATAGCAACATCACCCGATTTCACTTCTGTGCAGTGCGAGATGAGGAGACATTAGGAAGAACCCAGAAGAAAAAAGATAAAGGCGTTGGAAAGAATGGCAAGTCTTGAAATGAAAAGGGAAGCCAAGACAGCACAGGATTTGTTGGGTGTGGTTTGTACATGGATCGAGGGCTTTAAACAAGTAAACATAAGTGAATTTTTACTGAAAAGGTAATGAAAGTTCTGCTTTATTAATTTCATATTTCAATCAGCTAGAGAGCTATGTGATGATGCCTAAAGCTCTGTTACTGCTTGTTAAGAATAGTCAATTAGTGGGTAATTAGGTTTTCTGTTCATAGTCTGTGGACAGGTGAACTTATGGACAGGAATTTAGGAAACAAAATATTAAGTTAGGGTTTACTACTACTTTAAACCTTGGACTGGAAATAGAAGCTATTGAGGGTGTTGTTGGCCATTGTCTTTAGACACTGGTCCATTCTGAACAGAGCTAGAGGTCAGGATAGATGTGGTGCCATAAAAAGTTACAGTAAAGGAAAAAGATAAAAGCATGGCCGACTCCACTTTATTAAAGGCATCAGATTATAAGTCGTCTTTACATTTGATAAAAGTCATGTACTGTGGTACACAACTGGAAAATGTCTTTTTGATAAAACCGGCACTGCTAAATTGATTGCAACTGCTAGCAGTTTATGTTTAACTTAAACCTTACCAGTCTGGTCAGTGTATTTAATCAAGCTTTTTTAAAATACCTTTTCCCAAAAATCTGAAAATGATGATACTGTTACTATCATATATTCCATTAGTGAGGTGCAAATGGTCGAAGTGTGAATATTTAGGAAATTCCGGGTTATGTCTGTTTTATTACTTACAATTAAAGTATCCTCACAGGGACATTTTTTGTTTAATTAAAGATAGGAACAACAAGTAGTATTTAATTTGATGCTTCAGAGAACTTTGAGTTGAAGATAAATAGGCTTAAATAAGTCCCAAGATGCCCATAAAGTTATTTTTGGCAAAATGTTACAAACCGCAACAAACCTAAAGACATTAATTCTAGAAATAGAAGAAGACAGCAGATAAATTGGAAATCGTTTCATTCTCACTCCTCAAAATGTTAAAGAAAAAAAGGGTTTTGTATTTAAAAAAATGCAGTTTATTTCATTTCAATCACAAAAGTACTCTATAAAACTCTTTCAAAGACTTCTAATCAAGAAAAACTTTATTAACAGGAAAACAAGACCATTTTAACAGTTTAATTTAAGGATTGGTATCGATTGCAGAAGGATAAAAACATGAAAATGAAAAAAAATAGTTTTAATTAAATGATAATTCTTTGTGAAGTGAAAGCAATTTTGGGACAATGGAAGAACTCTTGTACTTTACATTGCAGGCAGTATAATGATTTCATTTCAAAAGTTTTTGAAATGATTTGGCTAATAAAAAGAAAAAATGGGTTGTTTTCGTGTCATTCTTTGTAGGGCTGTTGAATTTTTTCCCATTGTTGTTATGTTACAATTATGAATTCATTTGATCTTTTTCACTTTTTTACTTACATCACTGAGAAGCCACTAAGAGACAAAAAAACTAGAAGAGCCTCTTGCTTTGTGTCATCACTTGGAAGAAGCCGACAATTTTAACTTTTAGAAGTGTAGTTTCACCAGTGAAGGGCAATTCTTAAGAAATCACCACAGGACATTTCACTTGCTCTGGTTAATTAATGGCCTACTAAATCCCTTCATGAAATTAAAATTTGTACAGTAAGATCAGTATGGTGGCTGGATGATTTAATCAGAGCCAATCTAAGCCTAGCCTAGCCTAAATGTCTAAATTTGACCCAATAACAAAATATAAGCAAGCAATCATGTAAAAACATAATGTCACTTAAATTTGTCTTTACATCAACTTTTTTTTAATGTAACTAACAAAGCTAGTGATAACATCATGACTGTGTTGCAGCATGTGCAGATAGTAGACCTGTATGAAAGACCAATTGGTCCACCCACTATAGGTTGCCTGCAGAAAGCTACAGAGAGGATGGAAAATAAAAAAAAACAAAAAAGTCATCCTGAATAAAGAACAGGGAGCAACAGTTACTGTTTTTTTTTATTTTAGAAAGTTCTTGCATAGAGGTGAATTTTCTTTAGAAGTACGCAAAGTAGAAAACCCTTAAAGATCATCCTCTCACGAAGGACACTCAGCTATACCTAAACTCTACATTAGGACACCAGAGGCTAAAATTAAACCCCCTCTTCTCTCCTATGTTATTTTCTAGGCAAATGACTATCATCAATTGGAGTCTTTATATTCCCTGAGGAAGCAAATATGCGAAACGCCTCAGAAAACAAGACAAATTTTCACTACCTTGAACATGATCGTCTTTGACATGTAAAAGTGGTCTCATGTTATGTTCCGTGAGATCATTTTATATTAATCTATATGTGAAATCTTTCTATATATGAACATGTAACGTTTTTGTTTTCACTAAACAATTTGCCTAAAAAAGCCATCCTTTGCCCTCTCCTCCTCTCATTATCTATGGTTTAGGCTTGGCAAGTAAATATTATTTTCAACATTTTGATTCCCCTTTGGTATACTTCTCTAAATGGAAATGAGTGGTTTACCCAATAATTCTGGCACATTAATTTTTTGGGGGTTATATAACTGTGGCCATGCTGTTTGCCTGCATATTTTGTGCTAAAACATGTCTCTTTTTTCCCACCTTCGAGAGATGTATGAGAGAATTTTGTACAAATATAGTACTCCAATAGGTAACCATTGTGTGACACATTGACATTGTGTAAATAAAGCATATACCACGTGAAAAGTAAACAGAATTCAAGACTACTGGGAATGTGGATAAGGTGATTATACAAACCCTAAAGACCATGCCGATTGAGTTTTTGTGTAGGCCAATATACAATCCAGGAAAATATGTGCTCATTCTTACTGATAAGAGTATAATGTGTTTCTTACAATTCCTGTCATTAAAAGGTTAGCCAGAATACCATAACTGCAGCAAATAAACATTTCTGAGCGAATCACGATTAATGTATTCTAGTGCAGCTGTAAGAAATAGTGCTGCATATCTAACATCGTATATTATTCAGGTTGTATCGCTTCACTGCCATGAAAAACTGCTCCGAAACATGTGTTGGATATTATTTTTGGCAGCAGATCTTACCATTTTGTCAAGATCAGCACCTCAAAACATTTCCAAGAATTAAACAAATGTTTGAAGATAATATTATTTGCTGATACTCCAGGAATCGTCCTGACAAAAAGATATGTTTTAAAATCCCCAACACTCATCATCCCAGCTAATCACTATATAAATCAAATAAGAGATACAGGTGAAATAAGCAATGCCTTCATGTATTTCTCTGTTCTAAAATGGATTTGTTTCATTAAAAAAGTATTTTGCAACAGGAACTATATAATGGGTTTAATGTTTTGTCTTCTCTACTAGACATTTGGTAAAGGTATTCTTTAGTTTATACTAACAGGGTTTTAGATCGGGGTCCCCTAAAAGCTTTAGATCTAAAATTAGGGTACTGTGTAAACATATCAATTTCCATATATTAATATATTTGTTTTCACATTTTTCATGCTTTCTTGTATATTAGTAATGATGATTTTAGAAACCACTACCTATCTCCAAGTATCTCCTTCATTTTATTTCTTAGGGTGTGTTTCCTGATGGTGACAATGGTGTACAATGATTGTATAATTTGGGTTTAATGGCTTTCCATTGAAACGTAAAGCCAACATAAGTTCTTTAGCCCTTTGACTGCGTGTCTCCCATGGAATGGCAATCAAATGGATAAAACAAACTGATGGCATTAAAGTTACCTGAAAACTTCCATAGAAAAGAGTGTTGAGAGTGCTCTGGAGAACAATTTTAGACATCTGAAGGGCTGGTTTGCTGACTAATAGTTGACCTCCTAAAGGTAAATGTCATACATATTCTGTAATTTGCTCTAAAATAGAACTAAATTCCAGGTGGTTAGATGAAAGTAGAAGAATATAGGAGTCAGTTGGACACCAAATACGACAATGTCCAGCAGTACAATAAAACATATATACTTTAACCCAAGTTTGATGTTTACTTATCCATAATGTTATTGTAATAAATATTATGTTGGTTTACAGCTTGTAAAGCTTGAGGCTAAGCAATAGTGTTGATCAAATTTGTCTCTATTCTGTTCGCCACCAGTGTCCCCATATTAACTAATGTTCGGATTAGCTAAGTAACCAAATTGAAACACCTTTAAAGTCAAGGAAAGGGAGGGGGGTTGCAGTTTACATTCTTATCCCCTGTGCTTGTACTTGCAGAGCAGCAAAATGCAGCAAATAATTTTTTTCCCCACATGCTTGCAAAACAATGTACAATAAAAAAAGATAGGATGGGAAAATGTATAGCTATAAAAGGGCCATTTTTTGAGGCTTTGAAGGAAACATGGGAGAGATGCAAATCATTCAAAACAATGTTTAGTGGGATCCCTCACTTTTTTTAGAGGAAAATTATGGTTGAATCAAGGAGAAATATTCTACTACTGGAAATGTTACTAGTAGAACAAAACTACTACTGGTAGAAATTTCTGCTAAAAGAATTATTCTACTAGCAGCATATTGTTCTACCAGCCGTGGTATTTTTTCTGCTAGGCAAAAATTCAGCTTCAAATTTAGTAAAATGTAAATTGTATCACACAATTAAGCCTCCATGCATTAGGTACAGCATGCAGCTGTACCTGGTTTGCTGAAGTACAATAGACCCCCTAAACCCCTAATACAAACCCCAACCTTTTTAATGTATTTAATGTACAGCGCTGCGTAATATGTTGGCGCTATATAAATCCTGTTTAATAATAATAATAATAACCTCTAACCGCCGGATCCCATCAGTAAGGGTTCAAATTTTGCATTTGTATCTGTATATGCAGCTCAATTAATCCAGATGGCAGCTAATGACAAGCTGTCATTGGCTTCTGGTTTTTTTTTACCTGTATTATGCTATACCCATTATTTATGGCCTGCCATTGACAGGTATAGCACATGGCCAAGCACAGGTCTAACATACAGCTCAGCGAATTTTACTGGTTGCGGCTGTATGTCCAGGGCAGAGAGGGTATTTCATGAGGAAGCATGACTTGGGTGCCAAATCCAATACCTAAACATTGTCAATACTGGCTTTTTTCGCTTCAGGCAGCATGACTGATGTTCAATCAAATTTGACTCAGATCCAAAGGTGGACACCAAGCTTAAAAGGGAAATATGGACTTACTCAGGAAAGATGGCAGGTAGCGTGTGTTCCCTAGTCATTACTAAGCATTCCGACATGACCTATAGGCTAAGCTCTCAGACATTTTTGGATTGTGTCTGTAAACACTAGACAACCCTTCTTAGATTTCAGGTTAAAAGGTCCAAGTTGCATCACTTGTTTTTCCATGAGGAACTACAAAAGAATTTCTGAGAGTCACTTTGTGAAGACCAGTGACTCCAGCAACAACAAACAGAACTTGTCTTTAAGTGATCCAAACTGACTTTGTACCAAGCACTAGGTGGAGGTTGTGATGCAGTTCCTATGTGCAAACAAAGAGGATGCTGGTAAAATTCAGTGTAACAAAGAATTAAGCTCATCATGTGCTGCTTTTTTCTCCACTGTCCAGTCACAGTTTGGGGGTGGGACAAAACATATAGGTGCTATATAAGTGCATCATAGAAATAAAAATCTCAAAAATTAATGGATACAAATAAAAATCTCTTGACAATTGAAACAACCTCCATTTACCTTTTGATGTGTATAATGAGCTATTTGACTAAAGTTTAGCTTTGATAAAAAACTGTCCAATTGTGCAAGGTTTACTTTAAAGAGAAAAAGAATATTGGAAAAAAAACTAATTATTTTGTATAAATGATTTTTTTAGGGAACAAAATTCTAACTGACTGCTGTTTTATTGTATATGTAATGTAAAATATAATTATAGTAGGCAGTGATAGTTATCCCTGCAGAGTTTGCTTCAAAGGTTTTTATGTTGTGCTCTCCTGCAAAACAATGAAGGACCACTTATGAATTTGGGGCCTGTGGTTTTCAATGTTTAGCCTGAGTTCATGCTACAAAAAAATTGTATTTAAAGAATACCGGTCAAAAGCATATTGATGATGATGGCCCTAAAATACCATGCAGTGTAGCAAAATTACTTTTCTGCTGCTCAAGAGGTTTTATATTTTCTTCATGTACTTTTTTGTATTTTTACTCATACAGTTCTGATTGTCACACTTGTATTCTCCCCAACACGCCCTTGTTGCTCTATTTACAATGCCACACTATTGGTCCTACACTTTAGGGGATGATGTCAGGCCTGCGATCCCAGCTTACAGCTCAGGCTGCGGAAACAAATGCACGGAGGAGCCTACAAGAAGCATAGTATCAATTTTTACATCAATTTTGCATTTTGTTCCTACATCCCTGCAGTGCAAACCTTTGTGCTTGGCTGCTCTTGGGGCACACAGCAAACTGCTGCTCTCCACCCAGAAGTGGCAGACTACACCACAGGTAACATTTGCATGGGGCTGCACCCATGGGGCAAATCTTCCAACTGTAACCATGCCTCCAAACTTGCCGCTCATGGGATCTGCACTGTGATCAGCCACAGCTGCATGCAAAAACTCTCAACCTTTCCTATTCACTTGAACAAAAGAGGTTGGGACCACTGTTGCAGAACACTGCAGTGCACCGCACATCCGAACTTGCCTCTGCCTTAGTATTAGCCCACATAAGGCAATCCAATTCCATCTCCAATATCAATGAGTTCCCTCCATCTCCATCATTTCATTTATGAATAGATCTAAAAAATACAGTGGAAAAAAATACATAAAAAAAAAACAAAGGAAAAAAACAACAGAAGCATATTACAGAGACCAGCTTATCTGCATATTAGCAAGCTAAAAATAATAAAGCTAAAGACACAGTCTTGCACACTTCTGCCACACTATACAGCCCTGTTTGGAAGGAGAGATCTGATTTTGTTTCTACTGCAGTTTACAAGTACTTACAGATCTTGCCCTTTTGCCAACCTGTAATTGAACAGTGAAATAAGAAACAGTCCCTTTGCCTGCCTGTGACTGAACAATAAAAGGAGTAGTAGAACACTGAATAGCTCCTTAAGGTGCGTACACACTTCCAATTTTTATCGTTCCAATCGAACGACGAACGATCGATTGGGCAAAAAATCGTTCGTAAAGCAGTATCGGTGCTATACGATCGTTCGTAGATATCGTGCAGGATCGTTCGTCGTTCGTTTTCCAACGATAATAATTGGAAGTGTGTACATAGCTTTACTCTGCTTTCTGTTTTTATCATCATGTTCCTTGATAATAAATTAGCCCCTCTGTGCAAATTTTGCTGTTTTCCCCTCTCCTTATCTCAGTTCATCTGTATAGGGATGAAAAGTCGAAATCAGGTACTTGTACTGCTTAAAAATATGTTAAATATGTATTTCTGTATACAAATCTTCATTTATTGTTGTCTTTTTTATCTATCTAGAGTTGAGATTTAAGTGAAATTATTAATAGCTTTAGAGATCTAAGATACTTTCCACTAGAAATCATAAAAAATGCTTTGTTTACATCAAAACTGTTCTTTCATGGCAAAGAGGAATTTGTCTTTTGTCGTTTTTCATTATGTATGTACATATTTGAATATTACACACGCAGTCTTTGTTTCCTGCATAGAAATTGTAATTTACTGTTCCCCCATGAATGTCTGTCTGCTCACAACAAACTCTTTATGTGATGTATCATTTTATCTCAACATTCATTCAGTATCGGTGCTGAAAATACTGATATACAAAATAGCATCAAGAAAACATTTGGAAAAAAAGGAAATAAAGTAAAACTTTTAAAAAGCCACAATAAAAATTACTCTGGGGTATAAAAGGTAATAATGTAAAGTTGAACTTCAGCCTCATCTATTACTTTCCTTACCAGAACTAATGTGCTGCCCCATACCTTTCATTTACTGGATTTCAGGTCATGAAGATGTTACCTTTGTAGCCTGCATGCAAATGTAGCCTGTCTATAAATGCCCAGTTTCTTTCTATTAAAGTATTTTGATATTTGTATGGCTCCTTCCAAGGGCTAGCTTACTGCCTGTGTCTAGGATGGGGAACTCCTGGGATGTACTAAGGCAGGGTCATGCAGGGCTCTTTGGAAGCTCTCTACAGCACCCTACCACCCTACAAAGACATCAGGGTATAAAAAAGATTATCAAAAATACTGTACGGATGACAGGAGAGTAGGACATAAAGTCTTCTCCAGAATACTGAACTACTCTTTTACAATTTGAGCCTGACGAATCCAGGCATTGTAAACTCAGAATAGGACCATGCTATCAGGGAAGAAAAAATACAATAAAGGAACAGATCATTCAGTATACTCAGGTAGTCAGACGACCTTTTTTTGGGCACATAAAGTTGTACAACCCAGAATTGATCATCAGAAGCAATCCCAGATCATAATACAGATCCCGCATGCAGATAAGCAAACATCTTCAAGAAACAGCTGAAAACAAAACTTTCTTTTTAGTTTCAGAGAGAGTATACTTCAGTCAAGCTTTTGTAGCTGTAGCCAGAGGGAAAACAAAGGGTTTTGTCTCTGTTAAGGCTTAGTTGATTTTTAGGTGATCCACATTTCCTGCCTTGAAGAAACAATAGCAATAGAAGAAGTTTAACAATTCAATACTATAATTCGATACTTTATTAAAAACGTAAATAAAAAAAATCTTGGGAGATCTGGAGTTTTTTTTAAGCCTATTATACATGGAGAATCTTGCCAGGTATACCAGAAGATTCAAGATTGTTCTTTTCTTGCCATAATTAACAAATCCTTGAAGTGACTATGAGCTCTACTGCTAGTCCTCTCAGAGGTTCCTCCTTTTAAATTATATATTTATGACTTAATTGAAGGACGTAATATACCTGCAAATCCATTGGCATCACTTGAAGTACACAGAATAAACAAATGCAGAAAACCAATAATTACAGAAAAATTTAATACCTATTTTTTCTTCAACTTGGTCATTTTCCATGTCCTCCCACTGAACTGTCTGATATGTTGTTAGAGTTTGGAAGTATTGTATGAAAAGTTATCTATATTGCAGGCATTGTGGAGTAACTTTTTTTTTGTTCCACCAACATTATTACGCCAACTTTAGCAACACAGACCATAGGAATTATTGTGTATTGTGTTGCAACTCTGAACAAGGAAATGCTGCCGACAGTCAGAATCACCAGCAAATTAGAATGTACTATCATTCACTATAAGCATAGGCAAACCCCACTTTTCTCTTGGGATGTTTTGGTCACCTAAACTCTTACTTTGCTAGGATAGTATTGAAAAAGTCTTAAAACCCCCCCTCTAGATGTTTGCCAGGGTATTACTAAACTGCAGAAAGTAGACAGCATTGCTTGTGTTGACAAGGAGTCAGCAATATGGAAACATGAGTCTTCCTCATAGAATCCTGAATTGTGTTGTCTTGCAGCCAGAGCACAAATGCAGTCACAGCAGATCTTTCCAATAAATTACCAGTAATCTTCTTTTTGTGGGCTTCTGGCTTCTATCCAGCAGCTATTTCTATAGCTGGATATGCACCCAGCCTTATTTATGTCAAGCCCTGAAACAAGTAATTAAATCTGTGCTTAGGAGTTATTATGTTTTAAACAAATCCACGTTTCTGCCATGAAACCAGAAGAGCTTTATACTATTTCCCTAAACAACAGGATGTAACCATATTGAATGCACAGTTCACAGCAGTGTTATCCAAGAAGAGCCCTCCTTTATTTGACATTATGTTTAACATAAGAGTTGAAGCAGAGCAGTGTTCCTGACACATACATAAAATACTGATAAATATAAGCATATGTGTTAGGTGACTGGTCGGATGAGCCAGTGACATCCAGAAAGCAGCCTGATCCTGCACAGGCTGTACACAGTAACACATCCCTAGGAGAAAAGGGAAGCATATTCTGTGCTGATGCTGGTGCTTTGTACTGCAAGAAAAGGGCTACACTACTTCCAGGCCAGTATGGGCAGGTATGCTTCCCTTAAAACAAGCTGGAAAGTTAGGGAGTTGCCATTGCTGACTTGCCAAGTGGCTAAGCCTTCATTCTAAAAAGATAAATCTATAAATAAGGAGCCCATTTTCATTGAGTGGTTTGTAAAACCATTACTTTTCTGAAGAGCCACTGGAGATGTTGCTATCCAACATTTTTGGGTTATATTGTTTCTCCTAGACGTAGTGGTTCCTCCTACCAAACACAACATCACTACCATGTTCTGTACTGATACTGTGGATGGCGGGAGCACCCAAAGTGCCCAGTAAGGGACTCACCTGACACATCTGGAGGCGTTGGATATCAGCAGTGACCATAGACCTTCAAAAGAAGGAAGATGTAATACACCACTAGCCGGTACTATACTAGGTACTATATGTACAAAGGTACTATATGTACAAAGCTTCTTTTCTTACAGGATGTCAATGATTTATTTTTTTTTTCCTACCTGAGATAATAGTTTTCATAGATGAGTGATGTGCACCAGTCATTATGCCAAAGAAAGACAAAAGTCAGGCTTTGTGCCAAAATGAATTCAGTAGAAAAATGAGACGTATGCCATTTATTTTATTTGTTCTGAAAAGACTAGCTTTATTATGACAGTTAAATATTGCCTTATATACTTCCTACCCCATAAGCCAATGTTTTATGTTACCCTCATTCTACCCTAGAAGACTGGTTAGCTTTGGTGACCCATTGAAATAATCTGATTTTACTGAGAAATAAAGATTGGAAGCAAGTTCTGCATTATTTGTTCCTAGCTTATCAATTTCAATTTTGAGTTCCAAACTTTGCTAACAGCTCAGTTCTAGACGTACTAACCCAAAAAGAGTAAACTAACTACACAGTAATCATGAATTTGGGGGAGCTCAGAGTTCACCATCTCTTACTTCATACCCCATTGACCACCAAGGGCCGTGAACACCTAATTTCAACCTTTTCTCCTACCCACTCTAATCTTCATTATCCCACCAATAAATACTCCACACTCCCAATCAGTTTTTAATAGCACATTTTTACTCTCTTTTATTACCATTATTTATTGCATAATATCATATAATGTATACCAGTAAAAGCAGTGCAAATTAATTAGCCCCTAATAACTGCTACCCAAACATGAGGCATTGGAATTTTAGGTTATCGAAAGACCTAACCTCCACCAACACAAAACTAGGGGTCTGCCACTAAATCACCTTGCTGCTTCCAGCCACAACCCACCTACTCAGGAACGATATCTTAAACATGCAGTTCATTGACCATATATCCTCATAGATGCCATACCTGAGATGAGTCCCTTCCATCACTGAAACCTTATTCCAATTATTACTGCCCTTGAGAACCCTTAACCACTTAGGCAACCACAACCTTCCCAGCAGAGGGAGGGTTGGCAGTCAACTTCTCCCTCTTGCAATTCCCAGAAAGGCACGCCTATTACTTTACACCACCAACCACTCTAAATTTTGACCTGCCATTCTTTTCTTTTCTGTACCTTCCATCTCCCTGAGCCCCCCTACTCCTCTGTCGCTGGCTTCAGGCTTAACCATACTTCCAATATACTGTGTAGAGATGGCAATGATGAGGACCTCGCCAGATCACGCAATTATGTTTGGGTGTGTGCCCTGTGTTTGTTGGCTTTTCTTAGCTATGTAGACATCTGGCTCTGACTGCTCTAAACGGGGCACATTTGAAATGAATGGCACTACATTTATGCATCTCTTCCTAGTATTAAAAGTATGGATATCTCACTACTGAAATCTGTTATTGATTTACATGGCAAACCTAAAATTGCCAGCAGCCACACAAAACAAATATAATTTGGTCATTTATCTCTTTTTCTGCAAACAAATATAATATGCAAAAATATGCATGATTGTCTAAAATTAACCATAGAAAAAGACAATAATAGAAAACAACAAAGAAACAAATTTTTAAACTGGCCCCAACCACATTGCAATTTTTAAGGAAGACGTAATAAAGGCATCAAAAACAATGGCAACACAACACCTAAGACATTTATAAACAAAGCTGCTATATCAAAGGATTTGAGATAAAACATTTCCTTGTGCTCACTAAAGCTTTAGCTGGCAGGGCAGAGATGCCTAGCTTCCCTTGAAGTTTTCATTAAACTGTGTTGCTGTAATAAGCTGCATGAGTTGAAGCATGTGGATACATTTTGATTTTGTAGAAGGTAAACATCCCATGGAGTGTAAAGATTGAAGATGTTATTTCTTCTCTTACAGTTTGTTTGGAGAAGTTTAATTAGATGAAAAATCTAAGTTTAGTAAGACTAGCTGAACTCACTGACTCCTTTCTTCTTTTAAACTGACAGTGGTTTGTGCTTTTTGTCACCTGCGGATGTCTCTGGCCCTTAATAACAATATAATTAGCTTGATGTGTGGAAGCAGTTAGATGCCTGTGGTGTCCCAGCTGTTGATGAACTATAGCTACCAACAAAATATACTAAGCAAACCTGTAATTTTTAAAACTAAGTATTTTTTTAAGAGTAGGTATCATAAGGTGGCCATAGTTACCTTTTTAGTTAACAAACCTCTATATGCCACCCTGAAACCGATTCCACTTTGTTACTGAAAAAACCTGGAATGGATTTCTTACAAATCTTTTACCATTAGGTGGCAAAGGTTTTCAATGCTGGACCAGAATATTCTAGGTTTGCTGGATCACCCAGGCTTCCCTATGATAGTCTATGTTCTCCTGTATTGGGGAGCTTTAGTAAATCAGGCCCAATCAGTGGGAGTTGTCAAGCATGGAAAAGAAGAGGAAATAGGGTACAAGAAATAGAAGGGGGGGGGGGGCATACTTTGGAAAGGCAAGAAACAAAACAAAGGTGAAAGATGAAGAATAAAAGGTAAATTAAAATAAGTTTAGCACAATACACATTTAAAATTACTTTAAAGCAGCCTTTTCAACCTTGTTAACATAGGGGAACCCTTGAGATAGTCTTCATGTCTTAGGGAACCTCTGCAATAATATTCTTCATGTCTTAGGGAACCCCTGCAATAATAAAACCATCCACAACTCAAAGTAAATTTGCATGGTGGTAATAGGGCCTCTTCCACCATTAAAAATCATCAAAAAATAATTTGTGTCAAGTTTAACAGACCTGAGTCACAAACTGCTAACTTCTCAGGGAACCCCTAACAACTTCTGAGGGAGCCCTGGTTGAGAAACACTGCAAAAGGGGTTTATTGTGTGGATAATGATCAAGGATGAATCTGTACTAAGAACCAAAGAGACCTACAGATTTTTAAATGTCATGTCCCAAGACAGGCCTAAACAGAATGGGCCTGATTTATTAAAGCTCTCCGAGACTGGAGAAGATAGACCATCATAGGGGAACCTGAGTGATGCAGCAATGGATCTGGGCCAGGACTGAAATCATTTGCCAACTTATAGAATATGAGTTTGGAGAAATCTATTCCATGCACAATATCATTTTACTATACAAATTAGCTTTTCTTTCTTTTCTTTTTTTGTTGACTTTTCCATAGGTTGATAAATGGAGATAATGATTTCAAAATGATTTACAGTTAGCATTTTTTCCCTTTGCAGTAAGTAACAATGCAGTAAAATAAAGCAGTAATTAAAAGTTATAGCTTGCTTGAAATTGATGTTCTAAGCAAGTTTTTTTCTTTTTTTTACCATTGTTAAGCCTAATCATGTAACAGAGATGATTTTAAATGAGGTATTAGAACCGAGAAATGTGTAGCTGGTTTTCAGAATGACATAATTATTACAAATCTATGCACAGAGCTTCAGGAATATTTATCGATGATTGCTCTAAAATTAGTTTGTATATGGAGATTGTTAACAGTTAATTTTGTATAATTTTCTATATTATTCTTCCAAGTCAATGGTGACTCTTTGGACAGTAGTTGTCTTGGCACGATATAGATGTTGGGGTACTGTTTGGATAGCAGTAGTTATGGTATGAGTGGTGAGTATAAGTTTGCCAGGCTAAACTACCAGACTATGGCCCTGATTTAATAAAGTTCTCCAAGGCAGGAGAAAATACACTTTCATCAGTGAAGCTGGGTGATCAAGCAAACCTGAAATGGATCTGGTCCAGGATTAAAAACATTTGCTAACAAATAGCTAATGACTTCCATTGGTTTGAAATCCATTCCAGGTTTGCTGGATTGCCCAGCTTCACTGGTAAAAAGTGTATTCTCTCCAGCCTTGGCAATCAAGGCCTATGTCTCATTTAGTAATTTCTCATTTAAAGCATATTCAATACCCTAGATGGCTTAATTCATTCAAGCCACTGTACCTAGGAAGCTAGATTTGGTCACTCAAGCTGGACTTGGTCTTCCTCTCTTTATCCCCTTTAGGTATGGCGGTGTTTTTCAACCACGGTTCCTCCAGACGTTTCTAGGGGCTCCTGGAGCAATGAGCAGTATGTACCCCTCAGGTCACTTTAACTGATATCAGTGGTATTATTGGCTATCTGTAATGGTGACATTCTACCTTCTGAACAGCGAATGAGAGGCATTATTCTTGCTTACCACCACACTAATGTACTGTGAGCTGTGGATATAATAAATATAGCACGGGTTCCATGAGACCTAAAATTTAGGGGGTGGAGGGATAAGCAGTTTACAAAAAGACAGATATGATTGTTCTTGTTTCAGTTCAAATTACAGGAAGATCAACATGTGTACTAAAACATAAAAACTAATGCAGTCAACACATGCAAATACTGGATGGCTGTAATATATAATATTTTTGCTCTAGGGTTTTTATATCCTTTGAGTTTTAATATTGATGACTTTGGAAGAAAGCTGGATGACCCATTGTTAACACATGGAAACACAAAGTAACCCTCAAACTCAAATGCAGCAAATCTGCATGGCTACAGTTCTCAGTGCTTAGCCCTTAGGTTTATCCTAAAAAGCTCTCACAGTGAATATGTTGGATTTTCTATAAGGAATAGAATGGCATCATCAATTTGCTGCTGCCATTTCATTCTTTAGTTAGTAGACAGGTAAAGTTTCCTTGACCAAGCTGTGTTTCTACTGTAGATGACCCATCTGATTCCAAGGAACTACAAATCTATTATCAGGTAAACATTCCCACATATGTATTTCAATTATGTATTCAGCTATTTAGTTTCTTTAAAGGCGTTTGGCCTACTTGTCCCTAGGATAAGGAATACATATTTTTTTTTAATATTGATATTATTTTTCTTCTATCACTTTTATAGACATTAGTAACAATTACTAAAAGTACATTTGTGATATCACAACTTCATTAGTAGTAATAAAATTTTCAGTATCTATAGATTTAGTGGATGACAAAATACCTTTTTCTGAACACCAACTATGAACATTTCAGAGATATAGCAGAATACACATGACAATATCTAAACTTTGCTCCTATACATTTTATTAATGGGTTTAGTTCACATGGAATGAGATGTTAATTGCTAAAACATAATTTGCATCTTATTATAAAGAAGGTCAGTTCTGATTACTACTATGCTAATGTAACATTAACAACCAAGCCTCACTTTGGTAAGCTTGATCGCCCCTGCAGAACCTTTTCACTCCTATTCAATGAAATGCTAAATCTCTATTCTGAAATGACTTTAGCTGCCATCTCTTCAAAGAATTTTTTATATAATAGCACTTTGATATTTTCAAAAAATGAGTGGCATGATAGTAAACTTTGTGTTTGCATTAAAACATGGAGATTATTCAATAATTGCAAACCAACTGTGCAAAGAGTAATACAGATAAAACACCAAGCTTATTCTATCCTTCCATAATATGTTTTAAACACTAAAGTAGTAGGTTGATGGTGCCCAGGACTGCCTTTCCTAAGTTGTTCTATGATGCTGGGCATTATTCAACCTGGAAGACTGAGGACAATGTGTGGCTACTGTGGCTCCATACAAAAACTGAAGGTGAGTTGTACTAAGGCAGTACTAGATATGTCCTAGTACACATTAAAAAATTAAACCCAGAACTTTAAATATATTCCTAAATGCAATTAATGTAATCACCTACACAGAAGACTTTTGACTAGGTATGGAAGGGCCAGAGCCTGGAGCATCAGATTTGCTCCATGCACTGCCAAGGGACTTTCTGACTGGAGTAGAAAGCACAAAATCAGTTCATCAAGCTACTGCTGCCAAATCTACTGTCCATGCACAGACTGAAGGCGTTTAGGTAGGCTGCAACAAAAGATGTAGGGTCATTAGCTTTGCTGTCCTGCCCGGCAAAGCTATGTAATCCACAGGACGCAGGGTTACTTTGCCAAGAGCATATATGAATGAGATAGATCCCATGGAGCCTCAGGAAGTACCATTGCTGTGATATTTGCTCTGCCATGTTACTAGTACATAGAATAAGAATGAAAGATAATGCCATGAACAATCTTTTAATTCCATACCATAGAAATTGCTGGCATTTTAAGCCATTGCTAACACTTAACAGTTCTGAAATCTCAATCATTTTCTCATATTAGATGAAAAATGTACTCATCTATAACCAATCTCATTGTATTACTATGAACTACCGCCAACTAATTGGCTGCCATGAACAATACATATATTTTCATCTTGCCTTTTTTTTGCATCAGCAGCATAAGATTAAATGTTATCAATATATTATTTCAAACATTATAGACTACTGTTTAAATTCACAAATCCCATTTTGGAAAATCCTGTTTTTGTTTCTTCTCTCTAAAGAAAAAAAAAGATATATAGGCACATCCTAAAAGATACTTACAGCGTATTGCAGTTAATGAGCTGTAAGAAGCCTTTTGGCAGAAAATAACCTAAAGCTTACAGTCTATTGTCATAACGTATGGCCTATATGAATGGAGAGTTCCCTTAGGTATATTGTATAAAATTATATTATCAGTGAATGAATGGTTGAATGAATTATTAGACCTGGCTACATGCACTATAATTACTTATACAGCATGTCTTCACCATAACAACATTTTTAATATTGCTGGGTTATGCTAAAGCAATACCCTACACTGTATTATGCCCTTGGTATTTCATTTGGATTTATACTTTTATACAAACTTGCCTAATCTGTATATTAGGCTCCATAGGTTTCCATAGGTTGTAGCATTGGTAGTGAAATAACATTTTTCTGTTTGCTTATTGAAAATGTAAATTAGGCTGCAATTATTGAATTCTTGCCTCTCTTGATACAAATCCTGTTTGATCTAGGTAGATTATTTCAAGGAACCAGGCAGGCAAAAAAAATTGATTCTAATAATTAAAATGAAAATAGTCCAACATCTTCTGTAACATGTGATGTACTTAACAGCCATCAGGCTTAACCATGGAGGCTGCTTCATTTTAATGATGTGCGCACATTTATTATCATAGATCATTTGGGTGCCTGGTTGGTTTTAAAACATTTATAGCAATTATTTCTAAGTCCACCTGTCGCATCTTTGCCTTTCAATTTTTAATTATGCAACTGCCTAGGGGCGTTCGATTGGGTTTAGTCTTACTTCTTCAAAGAAGCAGATAAAATTTAAATTTTGTAATGTGATATCCCAAAAGTGGCTGTAGCTTGCTTTCAGACCATGTAGTGTTTCAGTGTTACGATATAAGGAATTAATGAAATCCAAGTAAGTCTGTTGCTTAAGTGCTGTTTGTAAAGCTAGAACCAAAAGATATATTTAAATGGGTTTTCCATTCTGTCTCTGGAAAGATTAGAATACAGAACCCAGAATCATTAGCTGTTGACCTAAATCTTTCAAAGAAATGCAAAAAACTATTCCTTCTTCGCCCATTTTACATAGACCAAGATAAACATAAATATGTTTTTTGGGATACATCTGAAGGTAGAGAGTAGGTAAAGTTCTAAAGGTGTTTTGTGGGTGACATCATATGTGAATAGTCAGAATGTCCAGTGAGCATCTATTCACAACAGCTGAAAGAGAGATGGGTGAAAAAGAGGCAATAAAACCTTTACAAGAGACCTGCCACTGCAGACTTCTCCTTCTCAAATACTAAATACCTTACTGATGCATGGCTCACTACATTATGAGTTTTCACTGGCTTTTATTATTTAAATTTGCAATATTTACATTAGGTTTAGTTTACTAAACCAAGGGGAATTCTTACTAAACTTAGTGCATATGGTCGCAAATAAGTTTGAAAAAAACACCCAATAATATGCAAGAAAATGTAAAAAAAAAGTGATTTTTGCTTCATCATGATTGGATGGTTGAAACATTCCATTGCAGGATGATAATTCACTTTTCTAAGTGAAGAGTCTATTGCTTTAGCAAAGCAAACCAATTATCTCAGAAAGTATTAGGACATCGTCCAACATTTTCAGAAAAAAGTCATCTTACATATTTCACTTACTAGTTTTGCTAACAGGTTGGACCTGATTTATTATAGCTTTCCAAAGCTGGAGAAGATACAATTTTATCAGTAACCAGCAAACCTTGAATGTATTTGTTCAAAGTTATTTGCTATTTGCAACAGATGTTTTGAATCCTGGACCAGATTCATTCCAGATTTGCTGGATCACCCAGCTTCACTGATGAAAGTGTATCTTCTCCAGCCTTGGAGAGCTTTAATAAATCAGGCCCTTCTTGTTTGCAAAGGAACTAGTTCTCTTCTCATACATGTGTGTATGAACACAAAACAAGCTTGAAGCAGGTTGATGCAGCTTAGATTGAGGTCAAATACAAATATCTATGAACTCTGTACTTTAAACATTTCCTAAATTCATCTTAAATGCAGGCAGAATGTTTTATTAGGTTTATGTATTTGAGTTTTTGTATTTGTTCAAATACATGATCACCTCCTATTATCTGCAATGTTATCACAATTGTATCTAGTACATTTTTACTAACAACTGTAAAATGTTAACAAATGCTATGAAGTGAAGTGGATTAAAGTCCAAGCTTACATAAACCTGAAGGCTAAAGATGTGAAGCCTTTCAGAACACTAATGATAAATAACTAAATGAAAAATCTGTTGTCATCTCATGTCCTCCCTTGTCCCCAGGACCTTGGCCTTCAGTGCCACCCCTGTTCCCACACCAATAATTACATTTTACATTTTCTTCTATAATAAACAAACTTTTATAAAAGCCTTCATACTGCATGATTTGGTGATTTTGCTATTTAGAACACAGGTATTAATACTTATTTGTACTTGGATGTGTCTTGCTGTGTACTTCTCTATGCAGCAATATCAATACTCAGTGTTGTTAGATAAGTGACAATTATGATAACATTTAGACCTCATTTAGACCTCAGCAACAAGCAAAGGAAATGAGAAATAGAAGAGAAAAAAAAACTGCTCCCACTGATATCAACTTATTACAAAAAAAAGCTACTGGTCAATTTCTCTTCTTTGCCTAAAAAAAGCTTGTTATACAGTATTTTAAGTTATCTGATCAGTTTTGTATATTGCCATCTAATAAAGTAACAGTAATATTAGTGCTAGTGATAAGAACTATGATCGTTAGGATAATTATAATAAACATAATAATATTATATGATGATAAGATAATATGGTCCCACTGTATTAGAAGGAAGATTTGCAGGTTGCAGGGAGGTGTAGTATGCAAGTGTATAGTAGTGCTTGTGCTTGCTAAGTAGTTATCTCTAGGGATGAGCGAGCGAGATTTTTAAATTCGAGCCCGCGGCAAATTGGGCCTTTCTCGCTTACTGAACATGTGAGGGAGAACAGCCTTGTGATTCGCCATGAGGTTGCGTTCTCGCCGAACTATTGAGGGAAAAAGCAGGGGACGGTAACGCCAAGAAATTTCGTTGGGAATTGGGGCTGGGAACGAATCATTTGCTCCCAGGATGCACAGCAGGCCCAGCAGCCAATCAGGAGAGATCAGAGCACTGGCATATAAATACAGAGAAGCAGGGAGGGGTTAGTCAGTCCATCTTGTGTTCTGTGTAGAGGATAGATGCAGGGAGATACTTGTAGTGTGACAGGGACAGTGTAAGAGCCTTCTTAGTTCATTGTTAGCTGCATAGTTCTTAGTGTTAGCTGCATTTTCTTTTACATGAGCTACTAGCTAGTCAGTTTTGTGAAATAGTCAGCAGTCAGCACATGTAGTGTAAGTTATATTGTGTGTATTACACCCTTAGGTGCTGTTCAGTGACTGCACATGCTCTGAAGGTACAATTGTGGTTGCTGCTACTTGTAATGTCACACATAGCTAGTCAGTTTTGTTAAATTGTCAGCAATCAGCACATTTAGTGTAATCTATATTGTGTATTGGTGAAGACACTGTTAGTCATTATTTTTTTCACACTGTACATTCACTAAAGCTAAATAAAATCAATTGCAGTTGCTATTTACCAAAGAAGACCGTTTGGTACAGTGAAATTTCTGTCCAACTGTAAAATAAATACACATATTTCAGTGTTTCATACCTGTTCCTATTTACCAAAGAAGACCTTTAGGTACTGTTAAATTTCTGATCATGGACCACACCCAGCTCTAGATGCTAGTTACAAATGCTGTCCCCGGTCCGTTTCAGGGCCCACCACCTCCTCCTTCTGGGTGGCAATAATGATGCACTACACCCATCTCTCCATGACTCTTACCAATGTGGTGACCAGAGGCCACACACTGCTACTGCTCTCGCTGACCCACGCTCCGTCTCTGGTTCTCAATCCTGTTGTCATTGCGCTACTTCTTCACAACTTTATGGGTGGCATTCCTAACATGTCATCCAGGTCATGATGCCAGCTAGCAATACAGTCTCCTGCTGTTTCGACAGCAGAGACTGCTGCTAGTGGGTTGAGTTCACGTGTAGCACCACCCCTTCTCAAAGTCCTAATGTTTATGCTGCCTTCTGTATGCTGTCCATCACACAAAAATCCTATTTGCCTGCTGTCACTTTACCTGCCACTTTCCGGAAAACCACAAGATCTTTTGGAACTTTTGAATTCCCTTGTTGCCGCTGTTCTCCTACATGTACCTAAATTTGGTGGTTCTAACATGTATAGGGGCTTTGCTAATAACGTTTAAAGTTGGACTATTGACTTTAATGGAATTTGCGAAATCTGTTCGCCAAAATTTCACTAACCCATCGAAAGTTCGAGGATATTTTTGCGACATTGTCAGAGGCCTTCTCACTCAACCCTAGTTATCTCATCATAATCTTTCTGCTTAGGTATTAACTTCACCAGAAGCACCATACTGGATTTGTTTGGGAAATTAGGATTGATTTACCCAAGACTAGGTATATTACCCCTCTCTACTACCTTCACATAGACAAGTCTTTGACCTTTGCTTATGTTACAAAAATGTATTTATCTTTTTTTACAGTTTTTCCCAATGTTGAGATTTGTTTACTGTCCTTCCAAGACTGTTCTGTTAACAATGAAAAATGTGGGTTTTTTCCCTTACATTGGGCCTGATTTATGAAAGCTCTCCAAGGATGTGAAGAAGTGAAGCTGGGCGGTCCAGAAAACATGGAAAAATCATTGGCTATTTGCTAGCAAATGTTTTGAATCCTGGACCAGATTCATTTCAGGTTTGCTGGATCACCCAGCTTCACTGATGAAAGTGTATTCTCTCCAGCCTTGGAGAGCTTTCATAAATCAGGGCCATTGAGTCTCAGTGATGATGGTACAGATGGTATAGTTCAATTTGAAATGGTGATTTTGTTGGTTGGTGGTATGTTCAGTCCCCTAATTTATTAGTATCTCACTTCATTTACCAGCACCTTATACATTAAATTAGAGTTATGTGTTTTGAATAGATGCCAAAAATAAAAATGTCTAAAAGCGGTCCATTATGAGTACGAGTATGAGTATAAAAAAGTTTGAAACACAAAATCATGTCAAAATAATAAATTAAATCAATAAAAAAAATATATTTTATTATATATAAATAAATTATACACTCATACAATTATATTATACTGTAAAATACATTTTCATGAAAGACAATGTACTGCTTTTATACATATAAATCCAATGTATTGCATTCAATACAGTTATTTTTTTTGCAATACAAGTAGATTTGAATTTCCCGCTACGCCCCGAACAGAATGTCCGCATGCACCGACTTCACCGGGTTCATCTCATCGAGTGCAGAGAACGCCGGCCAGAGTAAGAAAGAAGACGCGGAGGACGCCGGTGGATCAGGTAAGTCTTGATTTACTAATATGTTTCACAGGTTTAGCTACCCCGAGTGCGATTCGAGGTTACCGCTCCTACCATCTTTTTTCTACCCCGAGTCACACTCCGGGTTACTGCCCAGGAGGTTAAAACCTCAGATATCAATAGTTCGGTGTTTTTAATAATGATGGCGTCATCATGCCAAGATTAAAACAATCTCTTTTCAGCGTCTATAGGTCTGGCAAGGGATTTAAAAAGATTGCCAAAATATTTCACTTACTTATACCACTGTAAAGGTAACAATCTACAAGTGCTGAACAGTCCACAACAGACATAGTGAGGCCAAGAGCTAATGCATGATGAAAAAAGTTTCAAAGAACCCCAAAATTATATTGCAGGATAAGCAGGTAACTCCTGCAACATTTGTGTAAGGCCCTGGTCAGCACCAGCCCCACTAGACACCAGTCCCTCAATCTAAAACCGCAGTCTTCACCTATAGCAAGCACCTGCTAAGCCTCAGGGGACTGGTTGCGTCTCCCAGCACTCGGTTGACCCCAGGACTTACTGCGCAAGGGATGGTGTCCCTGAATGGGCTCGCAGCCAGGAGTCCACAGATAAAGCAGTACCAAGATTCCAACAGAGCCAAGTCTAGAATACAGAGCAGAGGTCATACACCAAATATCCAACCAAACGAAGTACACAAGGACAAAACAGAAGCAGAGTCTGGGTCACAGGCATAGGTCGGTCCAGGCAGCATAAACTCACAGATCAGAAACAGGCAGGGTCAGCAACAATAAACCAGACGAAAACACACTCCAGCACAGATTAGCCCATCTACACGCTGGTGACTGGGAGCAGAAAGGCTTTAAAGTCCCAGCAGCCAATAGGAGTGCAGGACTGAGTCAGAAGTTGATAAGCCTCTAGAATCCCCCTAAGCTGTGTGCAGCCTAACAATGGAGGGTGGGGATGCCAAAAATACACCGGGTTGCACAACTAAAGGGAAGCAGTGGCTGCTGCTAATGACATTACTGGGCAGAACAAACAGTGTTTTATACTGCGAGTGTGCACAGCACAGAGTCACCGGAGAGATGAGCATTTTCTAACAATATGGTGTCAAAATACATGCATCTATAGTTAGAATATATAAGCAAAGGACAATAATTCTGTAACAATGTGCTGTGGACTGATCAACACAAAATAGATTTGTCAGTCCACAGTATGGCGCACACCAAATGCAGCATTTCAAGAGAAGAACCCAATACCAACTTTAAAACATGGTGGTGTAAATGCTAGGATTTAGGGTTGCCTTTTTTTTGGATGTGGAAATAAGTAATCCATGTTAGCAGTTTGAGTAGTTAACTGCCCTTGGAGGCTATATGTAACAGATAAAAAACTGTTCATCAAAGCTTCAGCAAGCAAACACTTGAACAAAAAAAAAACATAGAAAAGTGAAGCCATTTGTTTCATCATACTTGAAATCAGGGGTGCCCACACTTTTTTGACTCGCGAGCTACTTTTTAAACGACCAAGGCAAAATAATCTACCAACAATAAAAATGCTACATATATATTTATTTATATATATACCTAGTATACTACACAGAAGTGACTGGAGCTAATGAGACTTTGAATGGCAGAACATTGAACAGACATTGCACTACAAGACTATAGTGACAGGAAAGCTACAGTTCACCTGTCATAGGAGACTGACTTGGCCGCCCAGCACTGCTTACCTCAGACTGCCCTCCCGCCCTCTCTGCTTCCCTCCCCACTCCCCACTGTTACACGAAGCCTTCTCATACAGAAAGACATCCCCAGCATCCCTATAGATGTAGCAGCCAGGCTTCTAGTAAACAGCAGGGATGGGTAAGGCAGGACTCTGCGATCAACTCAGGTTGCCTTTGCGATCGACTGGTAGTGTTGATGTTCGAATTCGGGTTGTCCCTATATTCGACCTGAATATGGCTGTTCGAATTCGGGTATACCCGAACCGAATTTTGCTGCATTCCACAGCAAAAATTCAGGAGAAAAAAAAAAATTTTTTTTTTTTTCTTAAATTCGTTATTTTGTATGTGTTTTTTATTTTAAACTTGGTTTTTTTTTTTTTTAACAGGTTATCCGACAATGACATTATGAATCATAATGTCATTTTGGGATTCCTGGACCGTGGGAACTGTGCGGTCACAGCTAATTGAAAGCAGGTGCCTTCAATTAGCTGTAACCACAGGCAATAGGAGGGCAATGAATGGAAATACTATGTTCATTCATTACCTCTACTGCTCTGTGATTGGCTGAGAAATAGACCAATCACAGAGCAGTAGAGGTATGAATGAACATAGTGTTTCCATTCAACCTCTATTGCCCTCGTATTGCCTCCAGGATCAGGGGAGCAGAGCTGTCAGCATAAAGCTCCGCTGATTGCTCTGCTCCCTGAGGAAAGGGAAAGCCTGATCAGGCTTTCCCTTTCCTCAGGGAGCAGACGGTGGAGATCTAGGAGTCTCCTTAATAAAGGGGGCTTCCAGATTCCAAAGTCCTGCTAAAAATGTTTATAAAAGCCCCCATTGTTTTCAATGAAAGCTTTTTTTTAAAAGCTTAAAAACGCTTGAAAAAGCCTCCATTGAGTTCCGTGGAAGCGTTTTCCCGCGTTTATCCAGCGTTTTAATTTTTTAAATGTTGCAAGCAACGTTTAAGATAACGCTCAAAAACGTGCCTGAAGGAAACGTCCTGGTGTAGATTAGCCCATGGGAATGCAGTCTGTGTAGACTAAAGCTGCATACACATGTCCAATAATTATCGTTAGAAACGACTGATGAACAACCGATTGGCCAAAAAAAGGGACCAAGGACACCGACGAACGGGGATTGTCGTTGGAAATGAACGACCGCCACGGTGGATCTGATTGGCCGACGATCTTTCACTATCTATCGTGTACGGCCGTTCAGTGATTGTGCATGTTTCTGTGGTACACTTTCTCCTTTACATGTCCCTCCCTGCATCGTTCAAACGATTGTATCTAGTGTGTGGACACTGTTGGTGGATTATATATGAACGATCATATTGTTACAGCATGTACAGAATTGTGCACAATATGGTTGTTCAAGTATAATCGTGCATAATCGTTGATCGGTCGTAATCGTTCATTTTCTAACAATAATTATTGGAAGTGTGTACCTAGCTTTAGCCTAAAATTGATTTGACAGGTGCACTTTATTATTCATGTGAAGTACAGGGGTATGTAATAGTGTTATGTATCTTTTTATAATGTATCTTTTTATGTATCCTTTTATAATGTATCTATTTACATCTGTTTGGAGGCTGTAGAAGCTCTACACAGTGCTGAAACAAACCCGAATTTTTCTCCTATTGACTTTAATGGGATTCGAATTCGAATTCGACCACCCGAATTTTTTTGCTATATTCGGCCGAATAGCTGTCGAATCTAATAGTGAGCTATTCAACCAACACTATCGACTGGTAGATCACGATCGTCATTTTGGGCACTCCTGCTTTTAAATGATCTAAAGCAATTCCCATAACTTTTGGGTCTATTTCCCCAAGTTCCCGGGGGTTACCACTGGGCAGGTAAGTTTAACCTGCCGAGCGGTAACCCCGAGTGTAAAAAAAAAAAAAGACGCTAAGAGCGGTAACCTTGAAACACACTCGGGGTAGCTAAAATAGCGAAATAGAATAATAAATGGAGCCTTATCTTATCCACCAGTGTCCTCCTTCACGATCTCTGTCTTTTTGCTTCCTCCGGCTGGCATCCTCTGCATCTGATGAGTCACCAGGGAGTTCCTGTTGACGTTGGTGCGTGCGGACGTTTCGTTCGGAGCATGGCGGGAATTTCAAATCTATTTGTATTGCATTCAATACAAAATAACTGTATTGAATGCAATGCATTGGATTTATACGTGTAAAAGCAGTACATTGTTTATCATGAAAATTTAATTTACAGTGCATTATATAAGTATGAGTATAAAATAAAAAATAAAATAAATTTTCATGAAAACAATGTACCGCTTTTAGACATAAATCCAGACAGAAATGAACCGCCCAGGAGGTTAAATTATAGCAAAGTTTAAAAAAAACAAACTTGATTGCATTTATAGGTATGAAAATCATTCAAGAGCTTCTCAAAACTGCTGGAAAAGAACTACCAGAAAAAAGAGTTTAGAGAAAATTCTTACAAGATGGGAGAATTCCAATTTCACAGGGCAGCGAACGTACAGAGACAAGCGTGAGCTCGCAGATAATGCTTCAAAGGGCTCTGCAGTAAATATGACTTATTGTTAACACAACTGATATGTTACAAAAGAACCTTTGCCAATTACTCAATTTAATTCAAAAGCCCCTACTATGCTGTTTACATCTTTAATGGAAAATAAAGCCTTTTATGCAATGGCAGTCCTATTACAATCCCTGGCAAAGATAACACTGCTCCAGATACCCAGCTTGTTGCAACCTTTCCAAAACAGATCCATTGAAGAGCCAAGTGAACTGCAGAATCACAGGCTCAAACATAAAAAAAAACGGAGTTATTTATATTGCAATTGATTTCAGCCTACTGTTACAGGCACAAAACATATCATTAAGTAAAGCATAAAGATGGATAGAGTCATTTATTACCAGGCGGCAAAAAGAGCCATGCTAGTTTAATTTGTTGGCAATACAAGTGCAATTCTAGTTCTTTAGATTTTACTAAAGTCCCCTAATTTTACTTTGTTCATTTTACCTTATATAAAGCCACACAGTGTTTAGAAGGAAGGTAAAACATTGTGATTTCCAAAGCCATAATCAGGCACTAATTAGGGTTTTAAAATACATTTTAATTTCATTGTGTACTGTAATGGCAAAAAGGTTGAAAACAACTACTGATAAACTTAAGCTAGGTTTGGTTTAGTCCTTACACACATCCTGCATTTTTCATGTGGTATGCGTTAGGTGTGATGTGATGTAGTGATGTTTTTGGCTTGTTTTAAACGAATTATCAATTGCCCCTATGTAAGAGGAACAGAACACAATGCAGTCCACTCATGTTCTTCCCCACCAAACTAATTGAACCATGTCTTTATGAACCTGGTTTTGTAAACAGGGCACAATTATGTAAAAAAGAACAACTTAAACAATTTTAACAATGGGTCTGATTTATTAAATAGACTTAATAATAAATAGATGTAATTAATAAGATAGACTATTATGGGAGAACCTGGGTGATCCAGCAAATGTGGAATAGATTTGATTCAGGATTGAAAACATTTACCAACTAATAGCAAATTATTCCATTCCAGGTTTGCTGGATCACCCAGGTTATCCTAAAATAGTCTGTCTTCTCCAATCTTGGAGAACTTTGATAAATAAATAATAAATAAAATACCTTTGTAAGCCCTGGCATTTCTAGTACTAGAACATCGGAATTCAAAAACTCAAAAATATTCCAAACAGTAAATCTTTAAGTCTAAAATTTCCTAAATTTTCTAAAGTTTCAGCCACATCTTGTTTTTACTAATACTTGTTTTTAAAAAACACTAATATTGATAATTTCCATCAATAAATAATTGCCATGGAATTAAAAGTATCATTAACTCATGGTCATTTCTGCTACATCACCAACTGTTGTTTTTTAGTAACATCATAAAAAAGCAGAAAAGTAGATTTATTGTAGAATAGTTCCACAAATATATTTGTAGCATATTTTCAACACCAATGTAATATTTAAGTTTTTGCATAACAATGTCATTGAGTCATTTTGTGCAAACAATAAAAAATATAACCTTGAATGTTCAAACAGTGAACAAATTAAAGAGTAATAGTATATTTTCTGGTTTATTATATATCATTGACTGCCTACCAGCACAAGTCAGATACATACAACTCAGTTCATGCACTGTAGTAAGGATGGGGAACAACCATAAGAGATAATGTGAGTTTACTGGAGCATGTACCAAGACGAATTCAGAGATTACCAATTTTCTCTATGATAGTCCCCCTTCCTTGCCCCAACATATGCGTTGGATTGCACATGCCAAATCAGCTTAGATGGAGCACTGGTCTTTTTTCAGGTCATGCAGTGAAATATATACATGTCTAAACATCTGAGACAGTCTTTCTCAACCTTTTTAATATAGAATACCCTTGAAATTAATTTTGAAGAGTTTTGAAAGTAAACCCGAAAACGATTTAATAATAATAATAATAATAAAAAACAGAATTTGTATCTTACATAAAAGGGTTGTCTACCCCTTTATGTAAAGTTAAAATTCTGAGTTTAATTACTCCTTAGTTCTTCAGGGAACCCCTTCTATAATTATTATATCCACAGCTCACGGTACATTAGTGTGGTGGTCAATGGTAAGAATGCCTTTTACATTGCTGGCCATTGGGAAGGATATCACCATTACAGATAGCCATAAAGATCATTAGTGTTACTGACCTAAGAGACATAAATTGTTCATTGCTGCAAGCAACTCCTAGCAACCTCTGGAGGAAGCTGAGAGTTCCACGGAACCTTGGTTGAGAAACACTAATCTATGATATTAGGTCTACAATGTTTGCGGTTGTAGTGGTCTGGTAGTTGTTTCTAAGTTTTGTAGTTAAAGCTTAAAGTGCACTTTATTTCAGTAAATGTGGCAAACTGACAATAAATACTTTTTTTTTTTAGTTCACATTGTAAAATAAACATGTCAGGGCAAAATGAATTCCATTGTCTATTGTACGTGCTGCAGAAAGCAGATTGCTTATTTATTTCAGCAGTGTAGTTATTTACAAAATATGACAAACATCATTGTGTCAGCTTGAATGCATATTAGCAGAGGTCAATAGGAAGTCAGTATTAATTGGCTCTAAGTCTTACTAAAAGTCAAGTGTAAACTGTGCGTACATAGTAATTCAGTGAACTGCAAGTAATTATAGCAGGATAGTAAAAACTTTTTGCCTAGTACTGCAGCTGTACGTTACTTAAATCTGCCTCCCGTGATTTCCATTTTAAAATTGGATCATTATACGCCTACTATAGGTCTTAGAAGCAGATTCTTTTTTTAAATAAATAACTCTACAGTGTATTAAAAAGCCAAATGGGTGTATCCAGTCATTTCAATTAAAATACCACTTTGAAATCTGTTAATTTTATTGCTCCTGAGCAAAGATGAATTGTATGTTTTCAAATCTTATGAAGTCCAATAACCCACAAGTTTGTTTTTGAAATGTGGGACGAAACCCACACAAACACAGGGAGAACATTGGAACTTATTTAACAAAAGCTCTCCATGGCTGGAGAGGCTATACTTTCATCAGTGAAGCTGGGTGATCCTGCAAACCTGGAATGGATCTGATCCAAGATTTAAAACATTTGCTAACAGATAGCAAATGACTTTGAAGAAATTAATTCCAGGTTTGCTGGATCACCCAGATTTCCTTAAATTTTTTTCAGATTTTCACCTGAAAATGCATCCTCTCCAGCCTTGGAGAGCTTTATTAAATCAGGCCCAGTGTCTTCACATACATTGGAATCTGGGTCTCTAGTGCTGAAAGGTCAGCCATTTAGTACATTGGCAAGAGGACACCAATGTGATTGCATTAGCAAGTGGGGACCTTTGATGTCTAGGGACCAGGACAATGGATTTAGGTATTTCTTCACTTAAGGTAAAGAAAACCAAACTACATTAGGGATGGATAAGAAGGAAGTGGGATAGAGGAATGGGTGACAAATTGATTCTGCCCAGAGATGAAATAAATATCATCATATTCATTTACTCTGTTACAGTCTACATATTTTGTTTCCATAATTACATTATTTGGAAATTCTGTCACATCAATCCAGACTGGGTAAGTCAACTGCAAATCGTTTTAAAATGAACACAAGTTAAATGTTCGGCAATTCACAGAGCACATCTGCAGCTGAAAATGTAACACTTTACTTCTTTGACAGTTTGTAGAGAGTTGGGAATCTGTCTCTCAATGTGAAACTTATTTCATTGCTGTGTTGTTGTTTTCTTTTTATATGCTGTGAATGTTTCAACTCCCCAAACTGATGTTTACTGCTCTCTAAAGACATTTCTTGCTTCACGTCATGGCTGTTTTATTTAGCTTGGCTGATCCTAGTCTCACAACATGATCATAGCTCTTCTATACCACGTTCTGTTTTGCTTATGGTATGATCTTCAGGTGTATGATCAGGAATGTGCTTGTTACAGACTACAAATAGTTGCTAAAACAATGCTTCAGAAACCCAAGTCTCAAAATATGTTCGGGAAAGACAAGTGTAGTTATCTTTCCTAAAGTTACTCTGTATGTTGTCTTTTAAAGACAAAGTATCAGGATTTCTTCAGATACAGAAAGGTGGGGAGCACATATTTACCTTATGTATCCTCCCCCACCTTTATATGCCCCTTGTTAAAGCCCCAATACTTCCATGTATTGAAGCACATATATTTTACAGTCACTTGGGAAGGCTGAAGTGTACTTACCTGTTTAGAAATGAGAATATCTCCTTTACAAGCAAGATCAAAATGTATATAAACAGATTTGAAAGGGCATATGGGAATTCAATTCAAGTGCATAGTTAGGAATATTATAAAAAAAAAAAAAAAAAAACCTTACAAACAACAACAAACAATACCCCAATCCGATTTAAAAATACTAGGTTACAAATGGTGCCAATGCTTTTAACCAAATAAACAAGGAATCCCAATAACAACAATAGCGCTAAGTAAAATATTTCATTGGTATGACTTTTACACCTGCCATTAGATACATATGTAGTCAACATAATAATATGTCATCCAACCCACTTGGTCTCTCACCCTATTTTAAACTGAATGATACAACAATCAGTTTGTGCATGACCAACTTTGATCAATGGCCATTAATACATAATGATATCTATAATGTTTATTGATTTTGTTTCTTAAAGACAATGCCCATTCAATTTTAGTTCATATTTTTCATTTTGCTATCACAAAATTGATTTTGTTCGGCTTGCTTAAGGGTGTATTTATAAAGGAGTGAATGTGCACCAATAATATTTCAGTGAATGACAGATTCACTGCTTACTAAATGTTCCACCAAATGTAATTATCGAAACAATTAATTGTGAAGAACCCTAAAATTGGGCTTTCAGGGGGGGTGTCTCTTTTGTAAGCTGATAGGTGGGAGGAGAAGATACACACAAAGGACTGCAGGGGGGTGGCTACAAAACTTTATGGCACAGCAGGGGTGGGATTACAAGATACCATTTCTTACTTTTGAGAGTTAATTTTTCTTTTTATCTATTTTAGCTTTATATTTAGCAGTATGGCTGTGTGCTTCATGTTGTGGGTAATTTTTCAGACATAAACATCTTGCAAGGAAGTAAAAACAACTCCACTAAATAAATTACTGTTAAAAACAAAAGTTAGGTAAAAAAAAAAATCAAAGAAAAAAAAATAGAGAGATCAAGGGAGATTGAAAGAGGTTTTACTGAATAATGGTATACAGAACTCAGAGCAGACATTCCCTCAGGCATGATCCAATCTGTGCAGCTGTCTTTCACAACTATAAACAGCAAAACAATTATATTTCATCCTATTGCAAATATCCGTTTGATTAAAGACACAAGCATAAAATTCATCTATTTAGATAGGGTCTAGCAGGAGCCACAGTGGATAATCTGGAAATAATGGCGTGCTAACACTTTAATGAGATGCACTTGTTTGGTGAGTAAAGCAACTTGAGATATGGCTTTATAGGTTGCTTTCCTTTCTATATTTAAATCACATTAACCATACCCGGTACACAGAGTAAAAATATAGAATACATAGAAATGAATTTTAAAAATATAAGTGATGCATAAAACATCATATTATATTGTACACTAAAACATCATTTAATCATTGTAATTAGAAAAAAATACCAAGCAATTCCACACAAAGAGATGAATCTGTAAAGAAAATTGTGATTTGAATAAAGGGATTATTATCCTAAACCCTGGTTTGCTATTGCCAGTTCATCGGTAGGTTGTTGGGCTCAGTCCATGCCATCAGAAATCATTGTTGCCTCCCTTTGCCCCAAACAATACAAAAGCATAGAGATAACCATATTAGAACAAGCAAAATAATTTGAAGAATTCCTAGACAGAAATTAGGTTGCACTCTTAGCTTCAAAGGAATACCAAAGCCTGAAAACCAACATTTAGCAGCTCTACAGTCTGCCATACAGTCATCCATCCGGACAAGTTTTTCTCAACCATGGTTATCTGGAATCCTCCAGAGTTTCCTAGGGGTTTCCTGAAAATTGAGCAGTTTGTGTTTTTGAGGTCCGTTTACCAGATACTAATGATCTTTTTGATTGATCTTTAAGGGTGGCAGCCTTTCAATTGGCCAGAAATCTAGAAATCTAGAAATCTTCCTACTGACCACCATACTAATGTACTAATGTGAGCTGTGGATAATATAGTAAATATAGCAGAGGATCCCTTAAGACCTGAAAGTTATTTCAAGGGGACCCCCATGTTAAAATGGTCAAAAAAACACAGATTCAGACACAGCCATCCAATGCTTGCTGCATTCTTCAATGTTCCAGCCATTCACAGAATCTAACCACATCTCCAAAACATAAAGCCCAATAGCTGGCCTTAATTTACCTCTTCACTGTGCATGATACATAACATTGTCCTATTGGAAAGCATGGCTTCTTCTTCAATATGTCCCTATTGGATGATTTATAGCAATATAATGAGGTACTTAAAACTTTATATTGTTAAATAAATTCCCAAGATGTAATGATTTTTAAACTGGCTCCTACAGAGCTGATGTCTAAGACATGTCTTGAGGAGGAAACATCAATGCATGTCTAGTAACTCATCTAGACTTGTTTGTGCAAAATGTTTTTTCTATGTTTGTTTTACATTTTTAAAGTAGAAGATACATTTCTATAACATAGCCTATTTGTCACACACAAAAAAGTCAGAAATCCATCACAACTATTAGGTGCTCATAACATTTTGCCAAATGTACGTAATACCTTTATGAAAAACTGTTTTAGGAAATCTAATAAGGAGCTCACTCACTAATTACTGACAGTCATTTTATTTAAAGGCCAAAAGTATACATTATGCAATTGTATTTTCAATGTAGAATATATAGTTGAATAATTGAAACACTTAACATTTCCTGAAGAACTTTCCCCCCCAAATCCCCTCCAGTGTTTTTCATCGAACAAAACCCTTGACATTTCATATCATGTGATCTCAAGTAAAAGGAAGGATTTGAGCTCAGATACCTTAATCTTCTTTTTCAGTTGAGAATATTTAAAAGATAAGATTAAGCTTTCATGTGTATGTTCAGCCTTTGTGTTTTCAAGTTTTTTTTTTTAGTTTGGTGTAGCATGGAGAATAGTAGGAACAGTTCAGTTTCTTTTATCTGGGGCGCAACTGGCAAGATTTACCCTTTCTGCCAGTCTGAATGGCAATGTTTTATCAGACAGTAAGGAACACTCCCGAAGAGCATAGACAGAAATGTAGGTCCTAAATCCCTTTAGTCTTAATCACATTTGTATTTCTGTTTGTGTCCATTTTTGGTATTTTCAGGAATACCAGGTACCATTAGAGCAAGAAACTTAAAGATACAACATTTTTCTTCCATAGAGGCAAGAATTCAAACATGTCTTCAGTTGTTCTAGTAGTCTATACAATAAAGATAAAGTTATTTCCTTATATTTCATTTTCCTCTTCCTTTTTCTCACCTTCGTTTTTAAAAGATATAATAATTGCTGGTTTGTAATAATGGATTTATCTTCAGAGGATAAAAACATTCTAAATTTCTCTTCAATAAATATCTAATTTTAGGAATATAAAATACAGCCATCTTTAGCTCAGAGGAAACAAGTATAGTTGGTAATATCACAGGAGACTGAAATGCCTAAGGGAACTTCCACACCAAGTATGCATCATTTAAAAGGTTATTTTCTTTTACTTCCTTAGGAAATAGTTTGTGTAGGCACAACGCTTGGATAGTATTTGTTTTGCTGTCAAAGTAAATTTCAGAGTGCAAACACAATCTTTTATCAATGATACATGCATTTACACATCAGCACAATCTAATAAATGTCTACGGGCATACATATACACTACCTAATATCTGAAATACCTGACCACATTTGACCACAAGAAGCATCACAGGAAGTCTAACAAATTTAAAAGCACAAAACTAAGTGGCTTATAAATCAATAGTAACTGTGTAGCCAGGCACAAAATAAAAAACAGTGCAGGGTCTTGAAAACAGATCTGGGGGATGCTGTTCCAGAGTTCTTCCTTAGTTAGACAAAACAAAACAGTTCAAAGAGAATCTGACTTATGTGTCACCAAGCTAATAAAGCTACGTACACACGTCAGATTTTTATCGCCCGATAATCGGCATCGGCCAGATATCGGGCGAAAATCTGCCGTGTGTACAGTCGGTGTCGTCCATCGTCCGAACGACCGTCCTGGCGGATCCACGGACGATGGACAACAGCCGATCCTAATGAAAGGGAAGGGGAGAGTGCGCAGCAGGGTGCCGCTCCGTCGCTCTCCCCCTCCCCTCTCCATAGAGCATGAACGGTGCTGTAAGTACAGCACCGTTCATGCATCGTGTAGTCCTTTGTCGTTGGAAAGGATCGTGAAAGATCCTTTCCAACGAGAAAAATTGCACGTGTGTACGCGGCTTAAGTAGTAACATTTCACTACTACGGACCATATTTTAAATAATGTTATCATTGAGTCTGATTTATAATTCTCCCCAAGATTGGAGAAGATAGACTATGATGGCAGACCTTCAGTGAACCACCAAAGTTGTAATGGATCTGATCCAGAATTGAAAACATTTGTAGGAAGTACATTCCAGGTTTGCTGGATCAACCTAGTTCTCCCATGATAGTCTATCTTCTCTGATCTTGGAGAGCTTTAATAATTCACACCCATGCAGTCTATAAAAATCAACTTTCTTTTTGTAACCTAAGAGGTGTTGAACTATGTTCAACCTCATGTCTTTATTCTACTGATGTCTGGTTATTGGTTGGCACTCTTCTTCTTTAGTTTTAAACCCCCTATTCACCCCTTCCCCTCCTTTTTTAATTTATTTCTCTTCCTGGTATTCTATGCAAATTTGTTGTGTAATGTTATTGTTTACTTCATTTGAAAATTTCAATAAAAACTTTGAAACAGAAGCGACCCTAAAAAAAAACAACTCTAGTTTAAATTGATAAACCTATAATTGCTAACACAACTATTTTAAAATATTTGGTTATTGTAATTTCTTTATTAGGAAAGGTTCCTCAGCAGTGCTCGAAATAAAAAGTGCAGTATTTGGCTGAAATACCCACCTTTTTTCTGGCACTCTTTGCAACTAACTATCCTTAGTCTTCTGGATTAAATAGCATCCAGCTTAAAGTTGGAAAATGAGGTCATACAGTGAATTATTGAAGAAATAGAAGCCCGCTACATTACTGAGGACCACTGAGTGCTGGATAATATCTGAAGAGGACACGGCATGGTCACATGACCTGCCTGAATACATCCAGAAAAATATAAAAAAGTATAAAAAATACAGAGAATTTATTACTGTTGGGGGCCAACAGGACGAAAGAGAGGTCACCAGGAGTGCTTACAGGGAGCAACAAGTTTGGCTTTAAAATTACCTGTCAATTGTCAAACAGTCATGGAGACAATGAAGCCATGGCCAGCAAAAAAAATCTATACCTTGCTGTTTTGTATTGTTACCTGTCCTTGTAAAAAATAGTATCTTTAATTATTTTCCTTCCCTGAGCAATTCTAAGAATAAAAAGGAATGAATGAATGAGAATCAAAGGGTCAGAGGTCCCTTTATTTGTATCCACTGATGTAAAGTAGCTGCCCCTGTGCATTATAGCGCAGTACAGTCCCAAAGGCAGCCCAGTACAGACCTATATACATCTTTTGAATTCCATGGAAGTCTATGGACTGTAAGGCACCAGCAAAACTACCTTTAGGTGGAGGAATCTGAAAAAGGGGATCCACTGCCCTTCAGATCTCCACAAGTATTTATCTGCTGATTGTAGAGGGTGGGTTAGTTTAGCTGAGAGGATATAGGGACAGGGGAGAATTAGGCCCTATTTTTTACAAGTATGGTATCCTTTAAATTATACAATTAGTCCACAACCATGTTTGAGATTACACTGAACATTCAACCTTTGTATATCGCATAAGAAGTGATCCAGGATCGGGTCTCTGTCTTTTTCTGATCTAATCTTTTCTAAACACCAGAGGGGTTTCCTGTATATTATATGTGATATTTCCCCTGAAGAAACAGACTACTCCTGCGAAACACGTTGGGATTTCCAAATATTACCTAAATACCAATATCACCGAGATGCTGACCCCATTTTAGTTGATTTTTGTATTGTGTTTTACATTTTGTTTTGGTGGTAATTTTGTTTCATTCGTTTTGTGATTTCATGTGTATCATTTTGCTGCCATATTAGGCCTTGATTTATTTACTTATTACAAAATAAACTTTTTAGATATGTTATGAATATTATTGTGTCACACAACTCCTGCTTTTCTGGAAGTCTTCTTTCTTTGGGTATACTGTTGTAAACCTTTTTTTATTTTGGCATAAGAACTGATTTCTAATACAGACTAAAACACATTTTACCAAAAATACACAAGAACAAGTTGGGGGTTCAACGCCCAAAGACAGGCAGAAATTTAACCTATATATAATTTAAGTCTGTTGAGCCAAAAAAAGCAATGTACGCACTGGTAACTCGAGAAAGCTTTTAATAAGAATGCCTAATATCAGATAGAGATGTTGGTCAAAGGTAGAGAACTGTAGTATTCCCTAGGCTACCAGCAAAGCCTGCAACACATTAGGCAGCTGAAACATCTTCCAGCTTAAAATCAGAAGTTCACTCAGGAAATACATTCTTGTGTATGACTGTTCCTTTGTGGCTGGGTGCTATGCAAGGTATTTTTTTAGCTTTTCTTTTAAATCCAACTTTTCCTAGCATAAAGCAACATAGAATCTAATAAATTAAAAGTGAAAGAAAAAAAAATAATGTACAGAGAAACCAGACTGACAATTTAATAGATCCCCAGTGTAGGCATTGTACATATTAAATGTGTTTACACATTTAATATTTTCTTCAAATATATACATATATGCTTGTTTCCCAAAGCTCTCCAAGCTTGCAAAATCTCCAAGGCCATAATTACATATTTGGAAAGCAAACATAATGTAAAATATATATAGTATAGAATGTCAAGAAAAACAGAAAACAATCTTTAAATGATAAAATTGTGGCACTTTTTTTCATTTTGATTATTATTCATTTTTATAACATCCAATACAAAGTAAGGGATAAGCCAAGGGTGAGATCAGATCATCAACAGTTCCCATTATATCATCAGTTTTGGGGGTCACCTAAACCCTAACAATGTAACTATTACATCTAAGTGCTTAGCTTCAATATATTTCATCTTTTAGGTTTGGATACACAATAAAGAGAACCATGTTTTTAAATGTAAATACATGATCTCTGATTATTCCTATTTTTTTTTATTTTTAGCAGGTTTGTTATTTATATCAGTTTATACATATACTATATCTGTCCATCACAAACTCTGTAAGTCATCTGTCAAAAAGAATATTGCCATGGTTGGCATGGTGGTTGGTTTTAAGTTTTCAGATCTCTCTAGTTTTAAGCCTTGGGAACGATATCAAAGAGGACTGGTCTACTGTAGGACCCTAAGAACTGAATTGTGAAATTCTGGGCTAAAGGCCGGGAAGGGGGTTGAATGTGCAATATGTGGGTTTTCGAAATCATTACAGAATTATTTAATGTAAAACCTGAAGAAGGTATCCAAGCCTTCCTGAAAGCCTCCTGAAAGCTTGCATTTTACCAGCACAGGCTGGCACAATTGCTTACCAGGTGAAAATCCCCCAATCTAACCCCATTTTCTTCACCCACATTAGGCCCCCGCCCGCATTATCCCAGCACCCAACATCCAGTACTTCAGTGTGCAAAGGATGGCACCTCGGAAAGACTGACAGTGAACCAGGAGCCCACAAAGCAAAACAGAGAATACAATGGGAAGTCAGACAGTCCAGGGTCAGTTGGCAGGTGTTCCACAGATACATAGTACAGGACAGTCAAAGGTAAATCCATAAACAGAGCCAAGGGCCAAACACAGGTATCAGCTCATCAAACAGCATATTAAAGGGTTAGAGCAATCATAGTCTGGTCACAGCCAAAGGTTGTTCCAGGCAGCAAATAATCTCATGTCCAGAAAACTTTCTGTGGGATCAGAAAACAGGTCAGCAATGGGTAATCCAATAGAATATCTCACCACCAGCACATTAGACTAGCTAAAGGCTACACCATGCCACATTACTACCCACTAAAGTCCTACTATTGACAGGTGTTGTACCGCCACCTGGCATAGCATGTAAATATCCAGGAGATTCAAAGACGAGATCCTGTTGGGGCCATTTCTTCTGCGGAAACCAGAATTACCAAAAAACTTTTCAGGTGAGCATCACAACTGTGATAACTTTATGGATACCTGTAAATTATATTTCTGGCTAAGAGCCACTCTCATCTGGCCTGGAGTCTCAGAGAGTTGGCCTAGTCATCTCCGTTTGCCAAGGGGATTCCCAGACATGGACCTTGCAGTTAGAAAATAAAGAGTATCATCCTCTTCATACCTTCCACGTGGTATAACAGTTTACTATAGTGTCAATTAGCTAAATACATTTAGATGTGTGGTCTAAAACTGCACAACCCATTCAACTGTTAATATGTCATGGTGTGTATTTTAGAGCAAACTACAGTGTTGTTAATTGACCTTTGTGGTTGTGTAATGTAATGCGATTCATCTCACCACAAATTATAGGCCATCTCTAGTCCTTCACCAACAACTGCAACTACAACACACATATATACAACCACATTCAAACACTGCCCAATGCAAAGGTGAAGCATCCCAATTCAAGTCAACAGAAGTGGTGGGATGTCAGGGAGGTCCAAAAGCCACATGTCACAGCCAGGAACTGCTCCAGTGATTCAGGAAGATTTTTTTAATTACCCACAACAAACGAAAGATTTAAGCATTCAAATCTGAAAAAAATGTAGTTTTATATAATCACCAAGTGTTAATTTTGTGTGCATTTTGTTCTACACTGTTTATTAACAGTTATAAAGGTTAAAGAGGAACTAAACTCAAAAGTGCAAAAAAAAAATGTGCATGGGTAAGATAAGCAAATTTTTCTCCTTGCCCAAAAAGGCTCCTTCTGCACATGCCTGAGATGCCTGACATAGGTATCCCAAGAGTCCTTGCCCTCCCATTCATTCTTAATCGCCTAGGAGGATGATGCTGCGCCCTTTTTTTTTTTTTTTTTTAAAAGTGTTGCACCTAAAAAAAAAAACAATAGAATTGTTGTTGTCTATCCCTTTATGTAAACTGAAAATTCTGGGTTTAGGTACACTTTTAGTTGAACAATCCATGATCTGCAGTCTAAACCAAATGGTTGCTTATTTCATTCTAAAATCTTGCAAAGATTTTTGTTTTCTGTGTTTTTTATATGATTTATGTGTTTTTATAAGTAGACCATCCAGCTGAGCTTAATACATATTGAACCATGCAAAAGGTCAACTACATTCAGGTAGATATTGCGTTATAAATCTATTGGTTGTCCTATCTTGTCTGATTTATTAGTTCCTATTTTTTTCTATACCTATGCTACATTTGTTCATCGACATACTCTCGCAATCAAGATGGGATCGATGAGAATTAAGCCATTTGTAAGAGGCGCATGTAAAAAGTATGTTAGTTCATTAAAACTGCTTGTCTATAGCAAATTAATAAATATACTGGCTGACACTGAAAGATTAACTAAACACAGTTCATCTTGAAAGGTATTGAAGACATTGATTTATAATTATTTACTTTTACACAGGTTTATAGATACAGCCTGTATGTTTTTTATGAATCATACAGTATGATATGGAGGATTGATTCTGCAGGAATATATATATGAATTGACTTTTTTTGATGGTTCAATTTATAAATACTATAAATTTGTGAATAAAACGCCATGATAGATTTGTATTTGTTTTTTAATTTTAAAATTAGCCCTAGAAGTTTCATAAACATAGGTGTATTTATCCTACTTCACAGGCCGCCAGGTGTGTAAGATCTAGCCTAGGATCATTTAAGGCTAGCCCTATTTTAATAATGACTGAATACAAACATTTAAAATGCATGTACCCAAACACTTACATTTTATTATACACTGCCTTATGGGGTGTTAAACACCATTTGATAAAATCCATCTTCCCTTTGGGGGTACTCACTGAAAATTATGGTTTTGTCACAGAAAACATAGATAACCCTTCTACTCAACAATATTTAAACTCATATCTGTGGCCCCAATAGGCCAATTTTCAGGAGAGTAAGGGGAAATCTTTTTAATTTATCTTTTTAAGGGCAGGTTCAAACCATGTCAGTAACTTACTATCTGCTCAAACAGAGGAACTTCTTAAGGTTCTTAAGGAACCAGCAACTGTACATTTGACAGCTAATGGCAGTAAGTGGTGCTAATACTCCTCACTGAGGCCCCTATTCATTCCCTATGAAGCTGCCACAGGGAAATGCTGAGCATGAGGAAGGGGTAAAAGCACTGCAACCTCACTGCAAGTGTGAACCTAGCCTAAAGAAATACATAGACACAAATATGCTAAGGTAGAATATAACCTTTAAAATATAAGTATGTATCTGAAAGAAAATTTAAGCAATCATCCAGCAACAGGTATTTATATATATATATATACATAAAGTGGTTAATTTACAAAAGAAACTAAGGCAGCTTACTTAGCAAAGTTATCACCCTGCAGGCGACAAATCAGCTAAGCAAATGTGGTAAAACTTCACTACGCAGAAAATGACCAATCATGTGCAAGAATTTGTAAAAAGTTGTAAAAAAAGAACTATTTTTGCTTTATGTGATTAGATGGTTAAAATAAGCAGAGTTTCACCTTTTATTAAAATTATGTAAATTATCTCCTACAAAATGATAATTAACTTTACTTAGTAAACAACCTAAACTCAATTAAGTAAATCAACTTCATTGTAAAATTTTCTACTAATCATAAAAATAATATCACTTATGGTGCAAGCTTAATGAAAAGTAAAACACTAATGATAACAGTCATAGTTTAAATATGAATAGGACATATATAAAGTACTAAAAAAAAGGTAAAGAAACTGAAGGAAGCAAAGAAATGGAATGTTCAACAAATTCCAGGTTGCACCTAGTGGTCCTTATTTATTTTTTTCCCTCAACACATTTATTTTATATTTTACTTCATGATTTTCCAACAAATATGCAAATCTTGCATGCTGCATTTAAGATAACAAACTTTTGACAATTAAAACATAAAGAATTTAGATCACAGCAAATATAAATAGTAATTCTATTTCAAGGAATGGAGATGGAGAGATGAAGAAATAGGTTTTCCTTCACATAGAAGCCACCTTATTCAAAGTAAAAGTATAAAAAGCAAAATGCAAAATTCGGTTCCCTTTGCAACCAATTAAATACTGGTTAGGATGTGAATTCTGAATGGCTTTAATGATGTTGATGTTGCACTTTGTTGTTCCTACCAATACTGCAGCTGTTTGGGGAAAAAGGTAACAAACATTGCAGTTGCACCTAAGCCTCTGGTCTTGAGAGCCTATAGAGCTCACCAAACTATATTCAAATTCACTCTCTGTAACTATAATTTTAGGCAACTGGAATGAAGAAGAGGCTATGGTAAGATACCAAATGTAATGGGGTGGGAATATCAGCTAAGTGAGGGTTTAGTGATTGTAGTTTAGTAGGTTTAGTCTGGAATATAAGATATAAGAATATATATCACTTTACCATTGGCACTTTTCAATGCCATAAAGTTCTGATGGCTATATGTATTGTGAGCCTTTTTTAACCTAAAGAAGTGTAAGCTGTGCCCATAAAAGACTACCAGGGGACAAAAGACAGGTCACCAGTGATACCAGTAGGTTCCTTTTCTTTTCTGTTTATATTTTCCTTTTATTGACCTACTATGCATTGTCTGCACTGTACCTCTGAGCAGAAATGGCAATTTCAGCAGAGAAGCGGGGCTTTGTTTTCTCATGGAAGGTGACCTAATAACTGTTATTTAATGACTGGTGAGGCACTAATCAGGAGGCAGGAAAAAAGGTGAACAAAGCTCAGTTCCACACAGCAGATTCATCCACTACAGGTCCTCAGGTACAGCTTCCTCTCCAAAAAGGACAACAGTGGCATTGATATTACCAGACTGTGCTCTAAATCTCATGACACAAAAGTGCAATTTACAAAGATGTTCCTACACAGTGGACATACAGATTTAGGAGTAAAGAACATGAGTTACAAGGCACAGTGACATAAGAAGAGTTGAGGTGAATATTTTCTATTTGGAAGAGGAAGGCAATAAAGCAAATCTATTGCTTCATCATGCACAAACTTCATATGTACTATAAACACTTTACTAGTTCTTCAAAATCCACATAATTTTGACCTTCTTTACTGGAGCAACAGCAATGCACATAGCAAAGTTTTTCAGACTGATTGCTAATATAAACACATAGCTCATAACATAAGTAATAACAAAAAAAAAACAAGCACGGTACAAACAATGGAACAAATGCTTGCTTTTCTAATCCTATTGCAAATCTTGTCGGCATTACTTGACTGCCATGCGACATGTTGGTTAAGGTAAATATAATGAAGTATTCTATTCCTCTATTGTGAACACCCACATCAATCAATACCAGATAGCTGACTGTTGTTTGTACCCACTAGCATACTCAAACAGGTAAAAATAACATGTGCTCTCATCTATAGACTAGGATTGTTGTCCATGCAGTAGAAAGAGAAAAAAAAACATTTGAGTAATTGATTTCATATTGTCTCTTCCTCTCCTTGTGGACAGCATCTTTTGAACTCGAGATACATTTATTACATCCGATAATAACCAATGCAAGCACCAGCCAGCAGATAAGATTAAGACTTGTAAATGAAGTGGAATATTTCTCGTAGCTCGAGATTTAAAATTAAGAAATAAATCAGATGCTGAAAACACAGGGTACTGTAAGGCAGTGATTTCTCTGCCTAATATCCTCGGGAGCCCTTCATGTTTTTATGAAACATTGATTCCTCTCAATTTCACCTGTTGAGTGTTCTGCTTTTCTAAAATGCCAAATGTGCTGTCTTTCTGCTACAGCATCTGATTACTGGCATTCAATAAATGAACTGACATCTAATTACACAGGCCAAGGAAAGAACTTCTGCTGTGAGATTTCACAAACTCGACTCTTCATTAGAGATGACAGAAGCAGTGCCAATACACACACTCATTATCTATATCAGACCTGACATATCTGTTCAAAAAAAAAGAAACCAAATCTCAGGTCCAAACATGTTCTTTTTAATGAACTGTTGGAGGGTTCAATTAATTCAGAACGCCATAGCAATTTCATTTATTTTTTTTAATTAAGCACAAGAGTTTAAACTGTTTAGCTGTTTTTATCAGCAGTCAAATAATGATGTCAATGAAAGGTGGGGAAAGGTATTCCTAAATTAGGGACACTGATTCTCACTTGAAGTGTGTTTTCTGTGCTGATGGCCATCAGGTCTAACTTACCTAGACTAGGATAAGTCTCTGATAATAAGTGAATCTTCAAACTTCACTTATTATTATATAGCAATAACTGCACAAATGTTAGGCATGCTGTCAGTGGTGCTATTGGCTTTGGTTCTGTCACTCAAACTGTTGTTTTAAGATTTTAAAATTAGCAGAAAATCTCAGTGTAAGATTTATTCTCTGTGGATTGGACAAGACATGACTTGAAACAGAACTAAAGTATTTTTTTCAATGCAAACACTTCAAGAGTATGAAGTTAAAAATACTGCTACCATGCATACCTGCAGATCTGTGCTTGCATTTGCTTAATCCCTAATATATGTTATCCACATACTATCTTGTAGCATTAGCAGAAGGTTATGAAGGTTGGGTGGTCATCTCAGGGAAGTAATAACTACTCATGCACAGTGAGTTCTCTGTAGGAACTACTTTGTTTCATTGGAACCAAGCGTGCATTTTGGCCATTTTTTCCCATTTTTATAATGTCTCGTGCAAATATGAAGCCATGGAAGAAAGCTATGACCACTGTGATATGCAGCCAGAAGATATCAAAACAAGAGATCATATATACATCATATAGGTGCTAGGGTTTGCTGCTTGCACTGTTTTAAACTTTAACTTTAATTTTACTGTTTCAAAAATTCGGCTCAAGTTTAAATCTGAACAGAAACTGAGTGCAAAAGTTCCTCTCTCATACCCCCCCCCCCCCAACATATACTGTAATCTAAAATACAAACCTTTAATTAGAATTATATTGTGGGGCAGCATACCTAATGCACTCCAAATTACCTAGAAATGAGTTTCCATAAGCCAAATATGTGAAGAGCTACAGAAGAATGGGGCAGCTATATACGTTTCTCTGCTCTGCTTGTAGTTCAGGTAAAGAAAGGATCAATGGTCAGTCCATAAAGCTCTGGATGGATGAACAGCAGAAATGTATTACCTTTTGCCACTGTGCTAAAAGAACATGGACTAGTTATGATGTTTATAAAGAAAAGTGGTCATAGGTTCTCTTCACTGGTGCATGAAAGGGAAAGGTAATTTGCAAACTGCAAGAATCCCCTTTAGTGTAACAGGCAGTGGGGACTTTGGAGAAGTAGACAAGAGCTGAGTATTGTGATGTGAGGAGTGTAGAAAAAAATAGACTGTTTTTGAGAAAAACCACAAACAAATACTTTGAGGAAGAGCAAGTTCAGGGGAATTTAATGGTGTTTTTTTAAATATAATATAGTAGTTGACAGGGCAGTCAGCTGCAGTTTAACATAGCAAGGTGTGTTCATCAAGAATATGGTGGGGGCATATAGTATGGCAGGGAAATAAATAGCCATCAGATCTGAGTTCTTCTGGTGCCAAAACAATGGCACAACCAACCAGATGAAACAGCTGCTATGGCAACACATATTTGGCTCCTAACATGATGGCTGATCTATATAACATAGCAAAAGTCCATTACCAATTCAACCTTGGATTGAGAAAGCCTCGGCGAAGAAGCTGGTTGCATGACCAGGCTATCATCACAAAGTATAGAATCCCAAAACAGACACTTTTTTATATAAATGAATCATACCTCTGCATTTTAAATTGATTCAATAGCTGTTGTAATAATTACATATTGGCCTGGCGAACAAAGAAGCAATACAATGAAAAGTTCCCAAACAATTTCATTCGGAAAAAAAGTGTCTTTCCGTGTGACAAAGTTTTTGGAAAGACTGTCTTCTAAATAGTTTTATTACTTATGCAAAATGTGTACTGTCAGGGCTGGATTTACTGTTAGGCATTGCAGGCCTTAAAATTCTGCTACAAAGGGCAAAGAAGTGAGTTTTTAATTATCTTTATTTTTTTCAATTATTATATATATTGTATATAAGTTTTTTTTTAACACATAATAATTTATGTTTTGTAAAGTAATATGTGTAATGGAACATTATAACCAAATTATACCTAGAGTGAAACCAGTAAAACAAGAGAGTTATTGGCGTAATAGAGGTGATCCTAACAGAGGGGTATTTCAATGGGTGCTAAAGGTTGTGTGTCTACAGGTTCCAGTGATGTCAACCTTCCTTTATAGATTGGCCAGACTCTGGACTGCTTGTTCCCCATCTGGCTGTTTGTAGGGTCACAGCTGGTGTCTGTCTACACAAAATTCATCTCTCACACAGGATTAACATGCAGCATTATATCCACCTTTACTGCAACCTTTGCAAAATGCTAAGACACTCCTGCAAAACTACTGATTGGAAATTGTATTTAAAGAACCAAGGAAAATATATGACCTAGCAAAAGGAACATTTAACAAAGTACTGAAGAAGATAATATTGCCTCTATTTCCAAGTTTTATTAAAAAGACACGTAATGCATTAAACAGATGTTTGGATCAATAAAGGTTCATTGACTATTCCATGAAGCCATCAGAACATAGAATCATTCATCGACAGACATTAGGCATGTTTTCCCTGCAGACTTCAGTATGTTGTGGATGATAAACATAATAGACTTTAAGCTAACATGGCTTCTGTACCTACCCATTTCTATTCCCCACATCTGGTAATGAGCTGTTATTTAGAGCTAAGCTGTTCTTAGGACACAGGTGAGTGCCTACAAGAGCTTTTATCCTCTTTGCGCTGTACTAGCATTATCTTTTCCCTGCCATGCATAGAGCTTGTTTTGCCATGCTCTCCTATCAAAATGCCAAGAAGTTCTGTTTTACTACAAAATGCATGACACGAGCCTTCCTGTTTCACTGTTTGAATTTTTTCAGTAATTGATGCTTTTTCTTGGTTTTACTGAAATGCCGTTGCTGCTTTCATATAAGCAAGTAAATAGTATAATACAGCAATAACTGTTAAAAAGGCTATTGCATGAATAAATATTGGAGACAATAAAACCGGCGGTATATTATGTTAGTATTGAAAGTGCATATTTACAAGGCTTCAGAAAATACAACACATTTATAGTAAATGTAACGCAAACATACTGTGCTTCCATATACACATCACACTTGGTCTGGCCTTAGGTTACTTGTCACTGTGCAATTTTTTATATGGTGTCCTCTTCAAAACACCACCACTCTTTCACATGAGGAAAATGTCCCAGAATTCAAATGGAAGTCCTAGTAACAAGAACTAACCCAATCCTAATGTGGCCTAGATGTTTACAGGTAAGATTTTTACAGGTAAATACCATGCCTAAAATATATGTAATTTTAAAAGTTCCTGCAAATGATTGGATGGCTAAGGTCAGGAGACTAACAGGGACACATCGAGTTTCTGTCACTGGACTAGAACAAAAGAGTGATGTACACACAGCGCTATTCAGTTCTGTGGAGGGGGGGGGGGGACAAGCAGGAGGCACCCCGCTGCGTCTTCTCCCATAGGAAATGGCAGTAGTTGCTCCCGGTCATTTTGTGATACATCATGGCAAAATCAGAGGGACTCAAAAGTAAAGATTTTAAATCCCTTTCAGAAATGAGTCTGTGTATCTAAGCAGTTTGTATACAAAAATTAAGCAAATGCACATAGCCAGTATGAGCACCGTCAAGTGGCTAATCCATAGCTCATTCTATATATATATATATATATATATATATAAACCAACAAAGCACACAATTAAAAAATGGGAAAATCTAACATGGCAATCAATATTAACTCAAAAAAGTACTCTTTGAAAATATATACTTTTCCTTTATGCTACACTTAAAAAGACTGAAGGATCATATCGATATTCAAATCCATTATCATTATAAACATACTGATTAGCACAGAAACCATGAGCATAGTATCTGAGCTGATATATATGTTATCTCTTTCTAGTGCTTGTCATCGTCTATAACATGTGCTGCTGGACTTCTGTCCAGAAAGGAGCAATTACCCAATCCCCAATTACCAGGAATTCCGAGAACTCCCATGAGCAGAGCCATCAAATCAGTCTTCGGAATTTCATTTTGATCATGTTATTGGCACTGATCTTGTAAACTAGCACATGGCTGCTCCTTTTCATCACGATTAATCCATTTGATTCTTGGTGTATTTATTGATTGACGAGATATCTAGGCAGCAGTCAATAACTTTTAACAGATCAGGCAAGCTGTTGGAGACTGAACAGTTTGTTTATGGGAGGTAAAAATTCAGAGTTCTCTAAGCAGGGCCTAATGGGGTGAATTGAATGATTAGGCTGTCAGGTGACAAAGAATCCTCATTTTTCTTTATAGCCATGCAGGTTTCCACTCTCCCGCAGCCAACGTTTGATGCTGATTAATTTGTCAGGAATAGCTTGCAAAAGGAATAAAGAAATGGATTGCCAATTACTCTTCTTATACAATGTCCCTCAAACCCACCTAATACTGCAGTTGTGACAGGTTGGACGTAAGCCGGCTTTGGCTCTGCTGAGTTGTATGTGACTTCCAAGTTCATTTTAGACAGACATAAAAAAGAGATTTTCACAGTTACATTGAGTGGAAAATAGCTTTAGGCTTATGCATGTAATACAAATGCGATGTGTGTGCAAAGTGCGGTAACACATAGTAACAAATAGCAACTGGATATTGTTATTTTAGGATGCTGCAACTGGTAATCATTAAAATGAAGCAAGAAGTGGAGCTCACATATTGTCACTGCTATTTGTACTGTGGGATTAAAAAGCAGATATGTGCTTTACTTAATTAGGTGGGACTAAAAAAAAAATGAAAGAATTGTGAGCAGGCAGGTTCTTTATTGCAGAAGGTTTAGTTAAAAAAATTATGAATTCCCTCTTCACAATAATTTGAACCAGGGGTCGGCAATCTCCGGCCTTTAGGCCAGATACAGACTAGCCAGTAGTTTGTTCCAGCCTATCGCCCCCTGCCAGGGGTCATTACAAACTACTGGAGCCGCTGGAGCCCTGGTGCCGCCACCTTGCAGTTGCTCCCCTATTTACCGCGGCCAGGGTTAATACTTCCGCCGCGCGGTAAATAGGGAAAGCCCCCTGAAGGTAAAAATCTCTCCTCCGCAATGCATACAGAGGAGAGGGATTTCACTTCAGGGAGCGTTCCCTGGTAGTGGGCAGAGCCATTAGGGCGGGTCCGGGCACGTGCAGTTCAGTGTACATTTTCAAAAAGATTGCGAACAGGTAGGTATGCTTGTCATGCCTGCAGTGTACAGCCTTAATTAATTCTATGGGTTGTTTTCCAACATGGTAAATGAGAAGAGACAAAGCTAAATAGAAGTTGATGGGGCTATATTGACCAGAATTGGGCATCAGTGTGGCAAGGGAATGTAAACACTGGTCTGACCCGGTGCCTGAATTTTGGTAAGCACTAAATTGTAGAGGGTGGATTGGTTTTGGTTAGTGTAGGGGAACAGAGAAGGATAAGGAATAGTTAGGAAAACAATACATTTATTTGTGTATTCTATATTTGCTCTGTTTTAAATGATTTCTTTGATTACTTTATGAATCGAGCTCTGTTCATAGTTATGCATTGTTGGGTAAATGGACGTGAAGTGAACTAAAAATATAAAAAAGACATCTTTGCCATTATAGTAATTGAAACTGGGTAAAGACATGGACACTCCAGGTTTCTGAGAACATAGCATCTACTTACAGGGATGTTATAGTAATTGCAGAGTTACAGTGCAATTTAACCCACCAGGCACCAGAGAAAATAAGGAAAACACTAGGTCTTAAAGCAAGGATTGTAATGATTTATGACTTAAGAACCTTTGGCTATCCATGTGTATGAGTCCTTTTTCCTTCCACTTTTTGTATTGCTTTGAGGACTAAAGGCAGTTCTCAGTATTACCGTATTTCAGGTTGCAGGAGATGCAATACCAAATCTCACTAGCAGGAGATGGTACAAAAGATCTGGAATAATAACACCGATCCACAGTAAAACCATAGAAACAATGAAAACCATAGAAAAAATAACCACTATTAACAAAGGGGTATACATTGAGGAAGTATATTTACATAAATCAAGAAAAAATCATGAAATTAAAATGTGAAAAAAATGAGAAAGTGTCAAAAGCCTGGCTCAGCAACTTCAACTTTAAATTATCTGACTGTTCTTTATCTTAACAGCAAGTGTTCTATATAATTAAACCAATTACACAATTATATTATGTCCCTGCGATTGTCTAACTGTTGTCTAACAGAGATAAAAAATAATCACTGTTGAACTAAGGGGACTATTACAAGAAGCCACCAGCAAGGGACTAGTTTGATTTGTAACTCTATACAAATAAAAACCTTTATGTGTATAGAATAAAACCAATGAAGGCAAACATGGTTTACAAGAATTATAAAGTACAGTCCTGGTAAGTAAGTAATAAGTTAAGTGCTAGAGGTACAATTATAAAGCAGTAAACTTGACATTTATTGTAGGTGATTTTTTTCTGGTGCATGTGTTTAAAATGACAGTGAATGATTCACTATCAGTGAATGCATAGTAAAAGCCACATTCATTATAATGATTATTTAAAGATGAAATCTCAGTACTTGTTTTACTTTGCCTTTTTTTACATATTCCTTATAATAAGGAAAATAGATTATGAGAACCTACCATCACCATTTGCTAGTAAATAATTGAATAATTGAACCAGTTGGAGGGATGTTGCTTTAATCCACTGGACAATAAGACCTACATGCCCTACAAGTAAAGTGCTATGAATACAAAGACAGAAGCATATTGCCCTAATCGTCCAAGATGTATGGGGCAGACTCCTTGGTAGGTGCAACTGTAAAATACATAAGTGGAGGGGGTATATGAGTATTAGGAAATAATGTATGTCTAATACTTTCCTATCTGCCACCAATAGTGAGTAAAGATAGAAGTTGAATTAAATTAAGTCTCTTTGATGTTTACCCCATTGTGTTGTTATATAGGGGTCACGTTTTTCCAGCACCTCTTTGAGTTTACTGTGAATTAAAGGTAATGAGCCTGATTTAATAAAGCTCTCCAAGGCTGGAGAAGATACACTTTCAACAGTGAAGCTGGGTGATCCAACACACCTGGAATTGATTTCTTCAAAGTCATTTGCTATTTGCTAGCAAATGTTTTGAAACCTGAACCAGGTCCATTCCAGGTTTGCTGGATCACCCAGGTTCACTGATAAAAGTGTATCCTCTCTAGCCTTGGAGAACTTTAATAAAACAGGCCCAATATTCCAGATCTTATCTACACTGCTTACTGCTGGTGCAATTTGGTATTGCATCGTCTGCAGCCTAAGATAATGACATTTCATGCAGGCTTTAGTTCCCCTAAGCAATATAGAGCAGTTATTGGCAACTGTATTTATTAGTTCTAGAATTTCTAAAAAGGCTTATTGTTTCCCTTACTTAGGGTGATGCTCATAGTAAAACAATGGCACTAATAAAACTGTTGGTGGGATGTAGCCTTGATCCTTTGGTTCATTGTTATTATTAGAAGCCGATTAAAAGCAGTTTGAATTGGCTACCATTTCCTGTGTATATAACTATAATTAAAGCTTCAGAGCAGTTGCAATCTCACATCCAGGCACCACATAAATAACACATTAGTTGTCAGTCTCAGCCATGTTTGTAAAAGGCTTAGGAAAAACACATCAGATGTTGATGTGTTAATTTGACAGTAATCATATGACAAATTTGTGTTACATAGATTTTTATTAAAATTATGATTTCTACTATTCATTCCTTTTGATTCCATTGCAATGCTGTACATTTCATTCAAATGTTTATTGTAATATGTGCATAAAGGCCAATAGGGTTATCTTGGATTTAGATTTAAAAGCACATTAACTGCAACAAGGTGTCCATAGAGGATGCAAGACATGTCAAACCAATATTATTCAACAAGAATATAAAAGTCACGTGACATATATATATATATATTAGGGTTGAATGGGTGGAAGCACCACAGACTTTTATCTCTATAAAACCAACAGCAATCAGCCATTCTATTTAAATGGTTCATTTGATGTTCCATTTTTTGACCACACAAGTTGGTACATCAGGTGTACTTCAGAATATGTCCCGATTGGCATATTCTTATCTGTGATGACAATGCTATGCTTCGGAATTTTGCAGACTCAAAGTTATGGAAATACGATACATATATAAAACAATTTTGCAAAATCACCTATCCATCAGCCCTATCAATCCTCCAAAATTAGCCCCACGGAAAGGTGCAGAGATTCTGAATTCTGGTGGCACTTTTGGCCAGCAAAATCCCCAAATTTCCCCAACCTGAATTGGTATGAGGCAAAAGGGTTTTCACAGACTCCAAATCTCTCTATATGGAGAACATCTCACCAACATTATATTGTCATATAAGTGGTGTGTCATCTTCCTTGTGATGGAAATAAAGGGTAATTAAAAATATGGAAAAATTATTAAAGAAATTTAAAAAATGTAAAGTCCATGGCTTTCACACACAAGTTCATATATATACATAACCATAGCTAAGACATATGTAGGTCCCTAAATGCCAATTAAACAACACATATCAAGTATCCTACACACACCATACAGTGTGGTACACAAACTGAAATAAATCTTTTTTATTTCTTAGGCTCTTTGATTACAGAAAATAGTGATTACTGATTGTTAATCTATCTAGGGCTTTGGTCTTTTTACAGCTCTGTTGGAGCCTTAAGATATTTGCATCAAAAGAAAACATCTGACATTGATTTGACCCCACTACCATTCCATATGATCGCATATTGACAAATTTACTGTATTGTATGTCTCCAAAATGTTAAAAACGCTGTTTAATCATCTATAATAATGTTGAATATTTAATGCAATGGGCCTGATTTATCAAAGCTCTCCAAGACTGGATACGATTAATCATTATGGGAGAATCATCCCATGATTCCGGCAAACCTGTAACGGGTTTTTAAAATTTGGTTGGCTGGAATACTCAGGGTCTCCCATGATAGTCTATCTTCTCTAGTCTTGGGGAGCTTTAACAAATCAAGCCCAATGGACCTGATTTATTAAAGCTTCCATGGCTGGAGAGGATACACTTTCATCAGTGAAGCTGGGTGATCCAGCAAACCTGGAATGGATCTGGTTCCAGATTTAAAACATTTGCTAGCAAATAGCAAATTATTTTAGGAAATCCATTCCAGGTTTTCCCCCAGCTTCACTGATTAATGTATATCCTCTCCAGACTTGGAGAGCTTTAATAAATCAGGCCCAATATGTCACATACCTATGACTTGGGAAAATTCTGGTTCAAATTCAAACAAAAATGAGGTAAAATAGCCGTTAAACACTTGGTCTGGTTGCTATTATACATTTACCAGCCAAATTGATGCTTAAAACTACCAGAGAATGGTGCTTTCCATGCTGTATATAGTATGATCCAACAGGAGTTGAAACTGGACATTAAAATAACTGAGGATTTAGATAAAAAAAATGTGTTGTACTTCTGAAATGTGGACAGCCTATTGATTTCTATTCAAGATGTGATGTGTTGAGCAGCAAGAACTCAACAAACAATATTACAGCTCAAGAAGTAGAAAAAATGGACAGAGGACTTGTTGACATTGGGCAACAACTTAATTTTTTAGGATTATTAAATTAGCCTCACAAAAACATATATAATAAAAGAGAAAGAACAATATTTTTTATGGATTTTAGATTCATCTGTCATTGGTGGCAACAAATTCAGATAATAAATGACTAAATTTATTTTTGCAAAATATATCCAATTTGTATTCAATGTTCAGCCTTTTGATGCTTCATTAAGAGACTCTATTCTTTTCATAAATAAGCCACAGTGATTGAGTTTTACAGACTCTGTATAAAATAAATGAGACAGCATACGTACCATAATCAAAATGTAGGACACCAAGCACATAAATATTTAAGTCACACAAAACAATTGTTTAAAGCATAAGTTTGTATGCTGAAACCCCAAACCATCACTTATTGGGAGGAATGCCCCACACTTATTGGGCCTGATCTATGAAAGCTCTCCAAGGCTTGAAAGATACACCTTTATCAGTGAAGCTGGGTGATCTGGCAAACCTGGAATGCATCTGGTCCAGGATTCAAAACATTTTCATAACAAACATAGCACAGAGCAAATGACTTAGAAGAAATCCATTCCAGGTTTGCTGGATCACCCAGTTAAACTGAAAAAAGTGTATCCTCTCGAGCCTTGGAGAGCCTAATAAATCAGGCCCAGTGTCTTCACAGACATTTGAATCTGAGACTCCAGTGCTCCAAGGTCTAGCCGCTTATTGAGAAGATGACACCATTGAGGTGATGGGTGAAGGAGAATGACAATAATACAAAGCCTTGCAGATGTTATATTACTTACTCAGCTCTACTAGACCGGTGTGAAAATATTGCATCACTTCCTATATTTGTGATCCCATTACATTAGGTGAACATTGGGATAAATCTCTCCCAATGGAACCCAGACAACAATAAAAAAAAACTGACATATTTGGTAATCCTTCTCTACTCTTTACAAAGCATAAAAAGATCTGCAACTCCTTTTTATAGCAACACACGTCGTAAGGAAAATAAAATGTGGGAATCACATATCTTTGTGGTCACAATAATCAGCAGTTTCATGGCTACCTCCACCTATACACTCATTTTACTATTCCTGTATTAAGTAGTGTCTTAAAAAAGGTCAACACAGTTTCTGAAGCATCACTATATATAGAAATATAGTATATATATAATTATTTCATAACATAGGAAACAGTTTCTTTATAAACCATTTCAGTTGCTCTGTGTTTCATCTGGGGTCATTCTAGTCATACTGCTTCAAAAAATAGTAGTTATGGCTGACTAGAAAAATGTGGGTGGACAGGATACAATTATTGTGTATAATCTTATGTATCACAAATGAGAACACATGGGAATCAAAATGCATTTATGTATACTGAAAGAAAAATGTGGGATTTCAAGTGTCATTGTCATATGTTATTATAACACTTGAGTCAAAGTTTCAAGTATTGACATCTAAAGTTTTTCCCACGAGATGATAATATCTGATCTTCACAGCTTCTGTGGGTAAAAGTCACATTTTATACACAAATATTATTATGGCTACAACAGGAAGAAAGACTTGTAAATCCTGGTGTGCAATGTTACCTAGGTTGCTATTTATATGAGGGCATTGTCCACTGTTTTGTACTAAGCCCTCCTGAATATTGTCCAATAGCCATTTAAAGTGGGCTTACTGCCCAGATAGACATATTCATCAAGGCTAGCTATTCATCCCACGTGGCATACAGGCTGGTAAGGTAACCAGTCAAATGACTACTGCTTAAAGCCTAAAGCCCTGTACACACATCCAGTGGATGTTAAAGGATCGTTGAAAATGATCTTTGATGATAGTTTCCAGTGAGAGATGAATGAATTAGCACTGGAAACACACCACTGTTCTGTTCAATACAAGAAGGAAACAGAGAAGAGGAGCAAGAGGCACCCCATTTGGTTCTGTTTCAGATGAGTGGACAGCGGTCTTTTCTCATCGGTTGTTCATCAATCAGCGGTGAGGGGACTGATGAAGAGGTGTCAGATTTTCTGAAAAGCATGACCGATCGTCTCTTTATCTGACAAGATCACATAGCCTAACTTTGGGCAAATTAGGAAATAATTAAAAGATCATATTTATGTTACTTCATTACTAGGCTGCATGCTCACCATTCCTCTAGGCTGTGGTGATGGTAGTACATTTCCATAAAATGCTGGACCTTTACATGGGAGGATGTGTATTTCTTTATCAGAAAACAAAATCATATAAAAATAAACAATAAACATGCAATAGCACAGAGTCAGCACTGTGGACAGCTCACCAAATACCTAACTTTACCATTCATTTTCTGGATTAAATCAGCAAAATGCAAGTGTTCAAAGGTCAAAATATTTTTGCTTATCTTTAAAAAACACAAAAATGTAGATCACCTTAATGTAGGGGACAGGTTCAAGGAAAGCAGAATTTGAAGCTGAACTAACACTGAATAAATACATACAAGGGATATGATTTATCTGCGTCCAAGGGGTTACACACCTTTTTTTCATCTGAAATAATGATTTCATAATTTTATAAAAATAAAGGTATATTCGTAGGTCTTTTATATCTGAGTTGTATGAAGGTTTAAAAAATATGAATAAAAAATAACCCACTGGTTTACAGAAAGGGATTAAAACAACCTTGCATTAAACTTTCTTATAATTATTTGATGACTTACTATTTTTGTAATAAATGTCTAATTGTCTGTCCTTTTATAGTTTAATTTTTTTGTATTAAAAGATCTTAGATAGAAACATAACATAACAAAATCAGTCGCCAAAATATACATCATATCTATTCGTATAACCAATGTATGTATGTTTATAAAATTAGATGTATGTGTGTATGTTCCACCATCACCCAAAAACGCATGGATACATTTCAACCAAACTTACTATACATATGACTGGGACTCATGTGAGTGCACCTGTCATCTTTGTGCAGCACTGTGCTATATGTCAGAGCTATATTTGTAAGAAACGCATCAACACATTTCAACTAAACTTGCTAGACATATGACTGAGACTCATGTGAATGCACTGCTGATCTTTGTACAGCACTGTGCTATATGTTAGAGCTATATTTGGATGTATGTATGTGTTATATATATAGATGTGTGTATGTGATCACTAGGAAACACATGGAGAACTTTCAACCAAACTTTCTAGACATATGACTGAGACTCATGTGAGTGCGCCACTGATCTTTGTACAATGCTGTGGTACATGTCAGAGGTATATTTGCATCTATGTATGTATGTATGTATGTATCTATCTATGTATGTATGTATGTATGTGTGTATGTATTGCTCAGCACTGTGTGCCTTTTGCTTTTATTTTTACATAATTTTTTTTGGACTATAATATAGGATTGCAATAAAAAAATACCCGGGCAATGCCAGGTAATCAGCTAGTATATCCAATATAAAAGGACATAAAAAATAAAGATAAGGGAGGAAAAAAGACAGCAGTCTAGAATAGGGCAGGAAAAATAGGAAAAAAAAAAAAGTATGAAAAAAACAACATTTATAACAACAAAAAAACAAACGACACCGGTCTAAATGATGGTATTATTAGAACATATGATTAATAGTTTAGCACACAATGCGGGTGGTTTAACCATACATCCCAATCTTTGATAAAACATTTATAATAATTGTGAGTGAGTGCAAATGTTTTTTACTCTATCATTGTACATTTAAGTCATTTATATTACTTCTGAAATATATGGTATGATTACTTCCATTTCCTTGTAATTGCAAGTTTGGCACTTAGGAGAATATGGATTGCTATGGTTTTTGTTTCTACAGGTAATTCCTCTATATTCATATGTAGTAAGGCTAGTTCAGGGTGAGGTGTAATGAACTTCCCTGAATTATCTGACAACAAATACAAACTCCATTCTAGAAGGATCAGATTGATTTGCAATGTCAAACTAAATGCTGTATTGTGCCTACACTTTCACATGTCTTCCAGCATTCCCTCAAATGCAGTGCAGAGATATGTGACAATGTAATTGATGTAAGATACCACTGATTGATTATTCTTGGTATAGGTCCCAATGGTGGGGGGTTGTATGTCCTTTTTTTCATATTACTAACCAATTCAAACTAACAGGCTTCAAGTGTATGTCAATTGTAACTAAGTATACTACATAGAATATTCAAAGGGTTTTGTTACATCTGTTTAGTACATGCAATAAAAAATTTGGTTATCTTTTGAGAAAATCTGTAAACTGATCATTTGTTATTTTAAAAGAGCAGAGGAGAAGGAGTTCTGCAGTCATAGCAAACTTTCTGTAATGGAGTGGCAACACTGCTCCTCCATAGATACTGTATACTAAGTGAGCAATGTTACCCTAAAACAGAACTGTTACTGGCAAGGTAAGCAAGATAAAATTGGGTAAGCAACTGCCAAATCTAAAGACTGGTAAGCTACGATCGATTACATTTTGCTCTTGTTTTAGAAATTTTAAAGAAAATATTAGTTAGATAGTCACAGTGAAATGCAATCAGTAAATACAAAATCAATTCTCTGTGATATTCCAATGACTTTATTATTTTTAGACAGACCCACTGTCAAGTTATTATCACTGTCTGGGTCCCTATTGGTGAGGTTCACCACTATATTGTAACGGTCATCATTATCAACCAGAAGGTTAGCTAAAGGAAGTTTTTTCAAAGAAGAAACTTGTTTCATGTACAATTGAAGGGAATCATTGACTAATCTATCCTAAAAAAAAAAAAAAATGCATACATTTTATTTGCAAGAGCTGACAACTAGCATTTTAAGGAAGAGATAATCCATAGCAGCCTATTTGTTTTACCTAAACGGAGGCACATTGTGGGTGTGGGTTGCGCTTCCCTTGCAATTGCACCTAATAAAATCTTAAATTAAAAAAAAAGAATAAAAGTAGTGTTTTTGTGGTTTGCTGCCTAATACATTGTACCCCATTCATTAAAGCTCTACAAGGCTGGAGAGGATACACTTTAATTAGTGAACCTGTGTGATTCAGCAAACCTAGAATGGATTCCTTTTGTTAGCAAAGATTTTTATTCCTGGACCAGATCCATTCAAGGATTTTTGGATCATTCAGGTTCACTGATGAAAGTGTATCTTCTCCAGTCTTGGGGCGCTTTAATAAATCAGGTCCATTGACATGTGGTTCCTCCTAATTTCATGCTCATGTACATACTTACCTTTCATACATTTCCCCATCACTCTATTAAGTCACCAAGAGAAAAGCTTTTGCAAGCTTCAAGTTGTGACTTAGAAATTAAACAGGACTGAGCACTCTCTACTTCTGTAACACTTCAGAAGCCTTGGTGGCAAATCAACAAGTACCCGCTTAATGATGTAAGAAGAATGGTATCTCCATACCAAAGTTCTAGTTAAATACAGCTATACTACAGCTGTATGAGCACTGGGGAAGTGAAGGGCAGGTATGTGCCACAGGTGGGTCTCCATTAAAGTGAACCAATTGCTTTGACCAACAAGGGAAAATAACAGGGCTTAAACAGATCTACTGTATATATAATTATTTGCATAATATGTACTTCTGTACATTCTGGTCAATCATTTGGCATCTTTTTAAAGGACAGATATTGTACACTATTTTTGTAACTAGTTATTTGGAATCAAACAAATATGACATTAGTTGGGGCCAGGTTATGTCTGCAGAAAAAATGAAGGAACAAACAAAATTATGTGGTATATGATGTTAAAGTGTGACTAAAATGGGCCTGTAAAAACAGTTCTTTCTTTTCCACTTTTTTTTTAAATAGATGAGACTTTGTATGTCTTGTCTGCCAGAAAAAAACATACAAAAGAATACAATATGTGCCAGTACAATGTAACTGGTTTACTTCTCTGGGGGAATAATATCATCCTAGCCCCGCCAAACAAGATGGCCGAAGACTTTGTATTCATAAGAGGACCAATTAGGGATCCTACTGTTGGTAGTATCTGGGACTGCCAAGGAATATATTGATCCCTGTGCTGAGGGTTAATGTTTAGTTGGAAAAGTCTGCACACTGCAAAAAGTTCTGGGAGGAGGCAATTTTCTATTTGGTCTAACGGGTTAGCTTTTAGCATACCTGGCACCTGAATGATGTAACACCAACTTTTAGACACCCTTTGCCAATTTGAATCTCATGTCTCCCATTGGAAATGTTAACTACAGTGCTGGTAGAAAAATTCTTAATTATTTGGTAAGGAAAAAACAGCAAATTAATGAGCTTCCTCACAAATCATGAGACATGATTAAATCAAAAATTGTAATTTTTTTGTTTGTGAATGATTAAGGGGTCTACATATTGATTTTTTCACATAATTCTCCCCCAAGTAATTATTATGTAAAATTATGAAATCGTGGGTAAACCTTAGATAATTATACCCCTAAATCTTGAAATCACATTCAAACACATACTAACACCTATAGAAAACAGTGCATACATTTATTTAAAAAAAAAGTCTTACGTGTGTAACCTTACAAAATACAAACAAACAATATATGATTTATTTTTTACTTGTCCTCAGTTCCAAGCACTTAATATGGCTGAACTGTACTTCTGTGGCCTCTCACAGCAGTCTGGCCATTGATTTCTCTAAATGGCCCACGCAAAAGCTGTTGGACAGCTACAGCCTGAGCAAACCGGACAAGAAGCCAACCTCACAGTCTGGGAAGTTTGCCAAGGTAAGTGTTGATACATTCTATTTCTACATTGTACTAAGTTGGAAGGCCAGACAATCAAAAATATGATTTATAAGTAGGAATATTTTGCTTAAAGCATAACTCTGTCTCTGACAAATTTGACAATGTAGGTCAAGGCACTACAATAACATATCTTATAAATAACTTATATTACAGAACTTTTTCTTTTGGTCTGGTCAAGTCTTTAAAAGTTTGAATTAGCCATTTTATGCAAAGGCAAGAATCATTTTTTGCTTATTGTATTGCTGGTCTGCCTAAGGCAATCTTCAGTTATGCCCTGCTGACTATGAAAGGGCTTTTTTAAAAAATGTTGTGACCATGTAGGAAGAATGGTAGGAAAAGGAATGTGTCCACTTGTGCTTTAAAGATGGACTTTAGGCAGTTATAAAAGCTCACTTTTTATGCCAAGAAATTGAGTTATAAGAATAATTAGTATTTTAGATACAGCTTGTTTTAAATAGTTTTCAATCTCATTGGAATGTCTTGCAAAGCAGCACAATTGGACTGAATACGGTGGATCAAGTAGGCCAAATTCTACTGCCCTGCACAGTGCTGTCCATCTCACATCAAGAGTTTTCCAAGAGAGAATGGAGTAATACCATTAGTCTGCTTTTCCTTTACACCCTGCATACTCTACAAAGAAAACTCTTCTGACCATTTTATTCTGTTTACATGGTGGTTCCATGTGTTTACAGATACCCCTTGGCATCCTGAACAATTTAAAGAGTATAAAAGAGTAAAAGAACAAAGAAAAATACATGAAATAAAAATGATATGAAATAGTGTGTTATTCTACTTTGGTAAATAGTTGTGTTTAGTCCCACATATCTATGTCAGTAGCATTCATGCATAATGAATACCTTTAGATGTAATCACAGTGATAGCTCATGTAACCAATACCTGGTAAAGTCGATCAGTCACTCTTAACATGCTGAGCTAATGTGCTAGCACTGTGATATTTCATATCCACTGCAGTTCATTCATTTCTCTTCTCATAAAACCTTTCGTTGTGTGTTCTTGTCTCATCTAGACATGCACACATGATTAAATCTTGTTTCTGGCTCTGTACGATAGCTTGACACATCCGATTGTCTGATTTGCCTAGTAAATGAAACTGTGAATATGTTTTTCCACTGGATAGTTCTGTATGTAATCGCTGGAAGAAATTTTTAGATAAATTACCATGTAAACACCTCAACAACATTAGGCAGGCTCTGCTAGCCATTTCACAGTAAAATAAGAATTTCATACCTAAAACAATTGGAGAAGGACCTAAAAATCTTTGGGGGATTTTCTCTTCCTCAATGCCAAAAGTGTATGGCAAAAAAGGTCTGGATTGGGGTTAAAAAATCAGTTAATGTACTGGCAAGGCAGAAGGGGCTCTTCCTCCTCCAATGCTCTTCCATGCTACCTCTTACTCCTTCCTTTGGGATTTTTCTCTTGTTATAATACTGGAAAAAACAAGTTGTGATTTCTGTGCTATAGATTTTGAAAATGAATTTCTCCATAATGCTTCAACCAACGTAAGCAGTGAATAAGAGATTATTTAACAGTGCATTTACTAATTGTTTAAAGTATGTAAAGACTTCAATGTGTATATTCCAGGCAGCGATTCACTTTAAAGCTAAGTCCCAAACAAACACATTTCTTTCAGGTGAGAAAGCTTGGGTAGCAATTGTAGTTTAGAGACTTTCAAAGGTTTTCTAATTGAAAGTAAATACGCAGATCAAATAAATGTTATAACTATTGCATAACTAATAGTGGTTATCAAAATTGATTTACATAAATTGTTTAGGCACCTATTATTATTAAATCAATACCTAAAGTTAACTACCAAAATAAGCAATAATTTTTCATCAAACTAGTCTTGTGGTCAGCCAATCAGTTGTTCAGAGAATGCTAATAAACTGAAAACTATGTAAGTAATATAGGGTGTATAAAGGTTTAATAATCAATAGAAAGGTCTGCAGATGAACATGCCGGTTTATATCCAGCTGACTTTAAGCTCCTCCCAGTGAAAATTCTAAAGCAGCTATCTATGGTACAGGTTGCCTGTCCTAAATTAGCTTGATGTGTTAAATAAACACAAAATTTTGTTATATTTTGAATAATATTTATAAATGCCACAATAGTACTGCCAAAAAAAACAGTCGGCCAGTGGCTCATGTTTTCCTGCAATCGTACTGTAGATTTTACACATGAATGGTAGGTTGGTCCTATTTTAAAACTAGTGGTCACCAGTGGTAAAAAGCTTCTTCATATTGGAATACCTGTACAGAAATACTTCCCAAGCAAGCAAAATACCAAGTATAAATGCATGTTTGCTCACTATATAACAAATTTATTCACTATTCAGAGACATATAAAAAAACAAATATTAAACAACAGCAAAATAAATATAGGACAAAGGGTTTTATTGACAATGTACAGCTTTTTATTATATGCAAAGTTATAATTGGGTAGATATATTAAAAAAATATTTCTGGAGGGGTTGGGGGCAAAGGGTAAAGGGTGCTGGGCTTGAAGCCTTGAGATCACCTTTAATACACTTGCATAAATTATAATATAAATTGTATTAATTAAAAAAAATATAATATAAAAAAATCATCTATGGCAAAGATACATAGACGACATCCTCCTTTTTTGGATAGGATCAACAGAAGAACTGCATGAATTTTTCCAACAGGAAACCAGTTTCAATTTATGATTCATTTTGATTCTTGCCTTGATCCATATACCCTTTCAGGACCTATTCATTTTGAAGAACGACAACCGCATTATGACGACACTGTACAGAAAAGATACTGCTGGAAATACCATCCTGCATGCATCCAGCTTACACCCCAACTGCTTCATTAAAAACATACTGTACAGCCAGTATTTAAGATTGAAAAGTAACTTCTGGACACATCATGACCAGCTGAAAAAAGCTAAAGCACTTCAGTCCAAACTCCTAGAAAGAGGATATATAAAGAAACTTTTGAAAAAAGCTTATCAAAAAGTTGAAACTCAAAATAGACAACAACTACTCTTCAAGACTAACCTAGGCAGTAAAGAAAGCATGACACAAACTAGGATCATTACAAAGTTCAATCTTGAACACAATCAACTTCGTAAAATGTGCCAAAAGCATTGGAACATTTTAAGTGGGGACCCTTCACTTTGTAAATTCATAGGCAATAAACCTCTCTTTGTTTCCCGAAAATTACCCTCCTTCAACGACCAGTTGATATGTAGCCACTTCAATACCACCCCACTGTCCACTTGCAATAAGAGCACTTTTAAATGTGGCCATTGTTTCAAACTGTTTCAGAAAGAATGCAAATGGATTGTTAATTTATAAGCAACCAAACCACACGGTTTGAATGATATGATCAGCTATATACCCTTTCTTCTCACTACTTGACACTTTGATAAGCCTTCCCGCTTTGCCCCACCCACCATTTACCAAAAACAGAATATTTGGTCCATCACATTGTCCTGGTTAGATATTTCATATCTCTCTGTTGTAAATGACATTATTTTATACCACTCTGTGTTTCTACCAACTTTTTCCTAAATATGATCATGGTACATATAAATTATAATCCACATTTCCTTGAGCATTGGCAAGGGTTACAACAAGCATGAGACTCATTTGTTACCAATATCCTTATTATTATTATCAGCCTTTTGATATGTTCCTTTTTTGCAGGCACATATAGCCCTTGCATACAACCATCATGCAGGGAGCCTATATATCCTATACATCCTAACGCTAATGGCACAGACCTCCCACTACAAATTTAACATTAGCGCACTTTGGATTGATGCTAAATACCATCATTAACATGTCCATTTTACACTGAGTTAGGGCGCAACGAAGGGCGGAAGTATTCTGCCCCCTCCACTGTGCAGCCGCATCTTCTGATCCACTAATGGCAACTGTAAGGGCGGAAACAACGTTTCCTCCCCTTACAGCGCAGACGTTGTTACAAAGTAAGGGCAAAGGCAAGGGCGGAAATTATCCTCCCTGTTCCTACTGCGCAGAGGGGTCCTGTCGCACATGCACGGTCTGCATTTCAGGACGCCACAGGAGTAGATCTCTTAAGGGCGCACTAACCTATCTCCCAGTTTCAGTTTTCAACATCTAACAGTACCACCATCAGATGCTTTTTTTATACATGATGCCTTATACAGTTTTGAAGGTATGTTTCTTTTTTTACCGTATATTAGTCAATATTTAACCCTATATAACCCAATTTATAGCTCTACTTACCTTGCAAATGAGCCATTTATTTTTCCACTATAGTCATATCCTAATAAAGCCATTTCATAGTCATATCTAAGTGTATGTAGAATTTTCAAAATCATGGAAGTTTTTTTATTCAATTCATTATACGCTTTTAACCATTAGCCTTTATCCAGAATATTACCACAAATTGTTTGAATCAATCCCTGCATGAACCTTTTGCATTGGTTTCAAAATGTGAGTACCTTTCATGCTCTTTAACTAAACTAATAACAATGATTAAAAGCTGATTGTTTAATATGTACCATCTTCATAATAATATTTTTTATGAATATATGCTACTTTCACAATATCTTTATTACTTACCAGTTTACACTATACCAACTTAAATAAATGAACTAAATTAATTCATTATGAATAATATACTCATGTGTTTGTTACTAGTTAATAATTGTATATGCATATATACAGATGCACAAACAATGAATGCAGAGTTTGTTTTACATCTATATAGAATTAAACTCATATGTTTGTCTTTATATGCTCTGTTTATATATTACATATATGTACATATGGTATTCAGTTAGGCACTTAAAACATACTCTAATGCTGTAATATATTGTGTCATCTCTATAAACAGTTGCTCTCTATGACTCACAAGTCCCCCGAGGAAGCCAATAGAGGTGAAATGTGTCGGGACACAAGACCTTATTACTTTTATAATATCTCCTTATTAGCCAGGGATTTTTTTGTCTAGTATACAGGTCCAAGCCAAACCCCTCACATCTTTGAAGGGGGAACAGACTTCTAATTTCATGGATTGAAACTGTATTTAACTTATTTAACTTAATTTATTTTTTGTGTTGTATGCTGTTAATATAACACACTCAATAATACACTATTTGTATATTGCCTACAAACCCCAGTCTTTTTTCTCACTTTCATTTATGGCTCCTTTGATTAAATATTCAAGGGTAAGCATAACTTTATCTTTTACTATATTGATTAGAGGATAGGTAGGCCACATTCTTTTCCTTATTTACCCTAAATTATATAACTGTACCCTAGAAAAATATAGACTTTTAAAAATGTAATAGATAATAATAGGAAGGTTTGTGTTAGCTTGACTTTTCTTTGCTTGGAACGCCTTCCACCTTCACAACCTTGACCTAAGGTTGTGTCTTTGTCTTCCTTCTATTTGAAAACTGCTATGGGTACAATTGCAATTAACTCAGACATAGCACAGCACCAACAAAGTAAACAGGTCAGCTTTCAACCTTGTAGTGTCTTGGTAAAAAGACTGCTCTAACATAACATATTTCCGCACTTTGAAGTTATACGTTTATGAGATGAAGGTCACAGGATTTGAAAGAATATGTGCAAACTTTCTGCAGGTTCTTGCTGTCAATAGCGTTTTAGCCTTGCTTTATTTTCGGCTCAGCACTACAAAACTAATAGTTACAGAAGCTAACCAGTAATAGTAAACACTTTTTTAATAGCACATTTGAAGTGGAACTCAACTTGTAACGGGAAATCCAAGCAGATAGATTTTGTCTCTTCAGCAGTAAAAATACTTAACTGCCTGTTTGCAATCTTCTGTTTGGGAGTTTTGTAATTTCTGAATGGCCAATCAAAATTGCAGTGGTGAAGATAGTGACGATCACAATAAAGAGAGAACAGGTGAGTTAACTTAAATAAATGTGGCTGGACAGGTAAGGAAATAACTGGCTGCGTTTTTTAAAATGTTAACTCTAGTTTTACTCTATTTATTTATGAAAGATATACTGTCACCTTACCTGTGAAGGACAAAGTGCAAAGGGTGATCCCCAACTTGACTGCTCATTCCTCCAACACATCTGCCTAGAAGCATGTGACCTTCTTTTTTGACAGCACTACGGTCTAATATCCAATCTCTAAGCATAACTCACATGACCAAGCGAGTCATTACACTACCATGCCTTGTTCTGGCACCAGTCATTTCAGTACTGGCAGCAAAAAAGAAAGGTGAGGGAGCACTGGTGAATATATGGCAATATAGGTGACTTTTACAGAAATTTTACTTGGGCAAAATGACAACGTCTCTTTAAACTCTTAAAAGTACTACTTGTTAGTAACATTATCGTATTACAAATTATTGTTAGCATTCGGGCATCTGTCAGCTTCTGTTCTTTTATTTTTACTATAATTATCGTGTATTTATATAGAGCAAAAGTCATGCCACTGGTTGTCTCTCAAAAGAGCTTGTAATACATAATCTATGGCAAATTTTAGGGGTAAGCCAAGTAACCTAACATCACGTTCTTTTAAAAATAAAAAAGTCTCCGAGGAAACCAATGCAAACCAGGTGTATTTAGGATTAGGTTACCTAGACTGTGGTGAGGACATGGTACAGTCAGTGGATGACCTAAGATTCTGCTGAGCATTTTGTGACCAAATTATGGCATTGTGACATTCTTCTAACAATGCCCAATTTCGGGCTTACTCTTCCTTTGATATTTTCTGAGTCATTGGGCCTGATTTAATAAAGCTCCCCAAGGCTGGAGAGGATCAGGCCCATTGACTCAGAACAAGTACAAAGCTAGAGAACTAATAAAAAAAGTAAAATCTTGTAATCAGCAAACTAGTTTCAAGTCAGTAGTTCAGAGCACGATTGTCTGGCAATAAGCATAATTAAAATGCAAGTTAAATGCAACCTGTATATTTCATTACTGGCACCTTTTTCTTTTCAGTTTTGACCTGTTGACACTTACGGTAGTGTTGGTGCTTCCTTCAGCCCCTATGGTCAATATATGCCTATGATAAGCTGCCTTACTGGCCAATAGGAATGCACAGGAAGCAGAAAAAGGGAGGCAACCAATGGCACTGTCAGGGAGTACCAAACATTGGAACTTGACTTCTGTACTTTTTCCTTGAAATAGTTTTCTTTTTTCCCTTTATTTTTGGAGTGATAAGGTAAAAAGATGGGTCATAATGTTTGTTTTATTTAGAAGTGAATTTCAATGAAACTGCTGCAGACTTTCGTCTGCCCTGCATAACAACGAAGAACTGAGCACACTGGTTCTAGCTTAAACACAATGAACAGGAAAACAAACCTGTAGTTTTTATTAGGGCACAGCATATGGACTAAAGAATAAAATGAGAATAGGAACATATAAATATAATTCTTGCCAAAAAGGCTTAATAATAGAAAAGTACCTAACATATTACTTATCTAGTAATAAGAATATTCAATAGAAACATATCCATTGTCCGAATAAACTGAATATATTTACGTCTCAATCACTTATATCAGTTTGTGATAAGAAGCAATTAGAATGCTGATGTCTTTATTAAAATACAACTTAATGGAGATTTATGGGAAATGGCAGAGGTCATGGCCGCAAAACATCTGCCAATCAGATGTTCTAGAGCAACCTAAGCAGATAATGAGAACTCATGACTTGGTGCTGCACAGATCCAGCTGCCCCCCATGTACATTTCTGTGCATACAGTACAAATACAGTTTTGAATTTTACCAATAAAGCATAAGTAGAGTTTGACATAACATACAAAAAAACCTGCCTCCAAAGTCTTTATTATCCATATATAGCTTACTTATCTGTCCCAAAGAAATTGCATATGTGTATAAAATCACATGTTCCTCAATTTTATAGTACAGTTGTGTTAGAGCAGCTAATACCATGCTTAGGTCATATCCTGTCAAGAGGAGAGGGGGAGCTGTATAGCCAGTCAATGAAAAGGCATTTGTTGCTTACAGTCCACATACTTGTCACTACAGTGTACCTGGTTTGTTTACAGAGCAATAACATTTCTATCTTCTCTTCTCTAATTTAACCCTCAACTTAACTCTAATTTAACCTTCAATTTAACCTTCAGTATTCCACTGTAGTTACTCAACCTTCCTAACAGTGGCTGCACCAGGTGTAAATATAATAAACATTATACATAGACATGGTTTTTATACCATCCACACATACAGATAAGTATTTATTAAAAATAATCTTTTTTACATGTTTTACAAAAAAAGAGAACATAGTTTTCCTTAGGTCAATCACACACACATACAAAAACACACGTATATGTATGTATCATTTAGCACTTGTACTGTGTGTTCAACCTCAAGAAATATAAAACCTTAGAACCTGCTTTTCTGCATATGTCAAAAATCTAAAAAAGACCTTGGCGATTCTTAATATTCATGGAAAATAATATAACAACATGGATATAATACACTGGCCCAAGTGGCATCTAATAAACAGCACAGAGAATATTTGTAACCGATTTAAGATTCACAGACAGAAGCAATTATTCAGCTATATGCAATACTCAGAGGAAAAATATTTCTTACCATAAATTCCTGTAGAAATGCAAGGAAAAGCCTGAAATGTAAACAGAAAGACATGTGTTAACTATATTAATGATAGCTACAGCTTTGACAGCACAACTGTGAACAACTTGGAAACAGCAGTCATTTTAAATAGGATATAAGAAAGTTACAGAGTACAGCTGGCAATATGTGGACATTTCCAATGTTATGTCTCTTTAGAAATGCTGCAATATATTTAAGGTGGAATTGGGCTTGTGGAATTTTCAATCCCTTTGTTAAATCTTGTACTTGTACTGGCACTTGGATGGCTTTGGGTTAATGATTTTGTTCAGACTATTGGTACTGACAGGGGAGCAAAGCATTCCCCTGTCTTTGCTGCCTGGTATCACTTACACATGAAGCAACGCTGAAACTAAAGAAGTGAATAAACAGAAAGTAAATAGCTAAGGCTGGGTCTACATGGACGTTTTTAAAAACGCATGTAAATGTTCCTACTGCATTTTTTTGCTTTTTATGCACTTTTATTAGCGTTTTAAAGCTTGCCTTTAAATGCTGGAAAACATCTATGCTGTGTTTTCCTGTGTTTTTACGTTTCAAGTGCTTATAGACGCGGAAAAACATGGGAAATTGCCCCATGGAAATCAATGGAAGCGTTTACCTGCATTTTTCTGCGTTTTTTTTTTCGAGCGTTAACCCTGCATTTTAATTTTCTAAATGTTGCAAGCAACGTTATAGATAACGCTCATAACTTTATTTTACAACTTTATTTAACTACCATAAGGCATGTTAGTCACAATGGTGATTTTTCTTGAAATGGCCTATGAAAAATAAAGCAATGTACAAATGTGACTGCTATAGTCTGTATACCCCACTATTCTAGATTGCCTTGCAGGTAGTTGAAATGCATGTGACATCAAAGCCCTGTAGACACAATAGGCAGTGAGAAGATATGTGGTGCTAATAAGATATCTGACATTAGTGAGCGGGACGATTAAAGAATAAATCACCCTGGAGATTGGCATAGACAGCAATGAAATCCTGACCAGTCTATTTAAATCTAAAAATCAAAGTTTTGCCTTTATATACTTTAATTTTCTGTACTAGTACCAGTAGTAGGACATATAGGATACCGGCATATGATTTACTTTCAAATATGCTAACAAATTCTGAATATCATTATAAAACACCTTTCATCAAGTCTTTGCTAGCAAACAGAGCCTTCAACATTAACAGTGTGCCAACTGTCCTTTGCCTTGTAATTTGTATAATGCAATATTATTTCTTATATGTATATGACCCTACATGGTCTCAAACATAATTACTGTCTTGACTCTGAGTTCTGTCTTTTGAGTAATTACCATTAGTGAACATGATTTTATATTTGTAGAAAGATTTAAGTTATGTTACACTAGAAAGTGGGCACTATTAATAATATATGAGACACTCATGCATGCATTCAAGAATACTAAACAGATCATAAAAGTGTGGACAAATTGCTAAGTGTATTTCATTAAAAAATGTTTTACAAGTTGTCAAACACAATTCCAGCGTGCTGGAGTCATCTGCTGTTACTACATCTGATCGCTAGAAACCAAAATACAAAGAAAAGTGTTAACTTATAAAAAAAAAAGTAAAGCACCTTGCAGGGTTATCTGTCTTTTTTAAGCAGTCATTTATTACACTTTAGTAAAGTGTAATATTGTAAAGAGAAGAAAAAGTGTGCTTATTAAGCAGAAATGTAGGCACATAGCTAAAATCAAGGTTTCCTGGTAAAATATTTATTAATATTAGCTTTGAAATGTAAGCGTTCATGTTACAATGCATAGCCAGATCTTCTTCCACATTTCCCCAGTGCAGGTAAAGCTTCTCTTTATTTAGGGATCATAACCAGATTTGCTCCTCGTGTTAGAAGACTTCCTGTGTTAGACTGACAACCTTGGCAATGCATAAAATTCTTATTGGCTTATAATGTTGCTCCTCCTCATTGCTGCAGCCCTGCCGGGCTCGCCATTTTGTGGTATTTTTTTAAACCACTTGCAAATATAGGAGGCAAGCCGAATATGATGTTGATTTTAGGGTGATGATTACTTTCATCATAGTGCAAAATAAACATGAATTTATAGTGACTAATAGAAAACAAGCTACATTATTATAGTACTGGTAAATTGGGATACATTTGTATTTGTTAGGATTAAAAAAAACAGCGTATTACTGCTATTTTCAGTATTAAACTTGAACTTAATTAAAAAAGTGAAGATTTGCTGTCATAGGAAAAACATTCAGCACCCTTTCATTCTAATGATAATGTCCCTAAGTCTAAAGTTTTATATAATAATTTTATTAGCATGTTGATGAGGAGAGAAAGGTAGAACCATGCATAGCTTAATATAGGAAAACTTTATTTGAGCTTTATTTGTGCCGTGAGAAAATGTGCATTTTTCCAGAGCTCCTCCTGATAAATAGCATTGGGTTTCCTGATAAGTAATAATGCCTATCCTGTGCCCACAGCCTAACAACTGTAAATCCTCAGTGTAGAAGGAAACTGCTGCTTCTGAATGCTAAGGTTATGAGATTAAGAGTGAGGTTTTTGAAAATCTTTTATTTTGTTTCCAGTAACACTAGAATGAATAGGCACCCCCACTAATTGTCATTCACTGATTTGCCAGGATGGATTGATGGACAATATTGGGGTACATCTGTACACATGCCAGCTTTTCACATAAAAAAGGGGGGCTGTCCAGCCGGTGTCCAAGATGTCTGCATAGCCTGTGGGCTTCACTTCCAGGAGAGCTTTCAGTGACAATACGAGAGGTTTTGCAGTCTTCCCTGCTTCCTCTGATTGAGATCTATCTCCATTCTACCGAGGCATGGCAAAATTGAAGAAGACCAGACGTAAACTGCAGAAACTCTCTTGCTTCCTCAAGCCTCATGGCTTGACAGAGTACAAGATGGGGCCAGCTCATGGCCAGCTTTCTTTCCCGGGTCTCCGGAGTCATCTGGATCCTCAGGGTCTCCAGACTTCATTCCTACTAACCCGGTCTCACAACACCATAGTGAGTCTATTAGTCCTGCTGGGTCCCCCTCCAAGCAAGCCCTGAGCCCAAAACATATAGTGACTTCCTCAGACCTCCTAGTGACTTGCTTTTTTACTCAAGGAAATCACACTTGGTTTCACTTACAATAAACTAGCATGTGCATTTAGAATAATTTGGGGAATTAAACATTTTATTTAAACATATCTTTAAACTTTTATCTTTTATCTTTTATTTAAACATATGTTTATTTAAACATATCTTTCCCCTCCCCCTGGTTATTATGTCCTATAGCATATTTTTGGGTTCTCAATTATAATAAAAAAGGAGCCAACATAACAAACTACAAGGAAATCATACCTAATCCAAAGAAGATCTTTTTTAATCCCGAGAAAATCAGGGATAAAAAGCTGTAAAGTTATAGATATTATATTGAAATCCTGGTGTTCTAATGTCTATATGCCTTCATAATTAATCATAATTGCCTTTTAGCTTTGTGTAATATAACACTTCCCATTTGACAATGAGAATGTGCACAATAAACAATCCAAATCCTTTACTGTACAGATCTCAAAAGAGTAACACAAATAGCACACAAAAGAAAGTATATAGTCCCCTTAAGAGATGGCATTTTTTAAACAATACCCAGAGCAGCAAAATCTAGAAGAAAGGGTCAGGCGTTCAGCTCAAACCAAACATCTGCAGAAGAAAAGTCTTACGGCTTCCAGGAAGCTTGAGATTAGTGCTGTTTAATGATGGGGTTATAGAATCATTAAAAGTCTTGATATTTTACCCAAATGTTCTCATGATGAGTTCCTGGATTTAAAAAGTATAACACCTTTATGCACCACTGTGAAACTTAACAAGCAAAAGTGTTATGTTGTCTGGCTAATGTTTGAAACATGTTCTGTCACAGACCATTGCTTGATGGATAAAATAGCTCAGGAGTCGGGTGAATGTGATGTAAAATCTCTGCAGTCAGGAAAGATAAAATTTATTTTTTCAAATAAGATGAGGTGTTATAAAATTAAATAATTGAGTATTAAAAGGTGTTACTAAAGCCACTGAACAATTTCAGGCACATATTTTTTTTGATGGTTACCCTGCCTAGTGAAAAAGTACCATTATTTTTAGTATACCATTTAATACAGTGTATTTAGTGTAAGTAATATAATTTACTTAGTGGGACTAAGTAAAACATTCATCTGGAAATTGCATCTAACAT
>NC_092861.1:128387101-128389320 GCF_032062135.1 Pyxicephalus adspersus
ATTCAAGGTAAAAGGATTATTAGATTGCCATCAGACCTTGCTGACCTATAGCCTATGCCTATGAGTCAGTGCCGGGGTTAATATCAGATAAAATTAGACTAAAGTCTTTAATAGAAATCAATTGTAAGACTTCTATTAACATTCACCAGTACCTGAAAAAAAAGAATGTCAATACCTACCTCTTCTGCAGCCCATGCCAACACAAAAGATACAAGAAACACCTAAAGGCAATGAAACCTAAAAGGCTAAAACCTAAAGGCAATGAAACCTAAAAGGCTAAAACCTAAAGGCAATGAAAAAGGCACCTGTGGAAGTGTGGGTGTGCTGTGTCCTCCAGTGGACAGTGGTTGTCCCCATCAAATCCCACATAGAAAAGGACACAGCAGCATTGCATTTCTAATTTAGATCAGATTTATTTTCTGGCATACCATACAATATAAACCTGTCTTCCAACTCCTTATTGTTCATAGAGTTATCCTACCTGCCTTTATGCCAAAATAATATCATCTGTATATTTAAATTCCCCCTTATGTCACAGTATATTGGTGCTGTTAGCAGCCATTCTAATTGGTTAGGTCATATCCTGTTCAGCAGAAGAGCTATACATGTGAGAAAAAAGCATTTTGTGTGTTAAGATCTGTTAATTTGTCCAAATTTGTTTACCTAGCAATTAGAAGCATATCTCTTGCTCCCCCCTACATCAAAGCAAAATATCTTTGCAGGGGATACAACACCCTTCCTGTAGGAGCAGTCTGCTGATAAACGTGAAAGTAAGTCACACTAGTTCAACAACATTTATTTTCTACTGTCATGCATTTATGTATTGCTTTTTCTAAACATGCAGAGATTGAGCGCTTAGATTCATGAACAAGTAGGCTGGGTGTCATTTTAGAAATCATTTCCCATAATCAGTAATGTAAAATATACATACACATGGTAAAAATATAAAGTACTGATAGATACATTTGATTGTTATGCTGAATGCTTAGCTTGCTTTATGTATGATCATGTTGGCCTTTGAGCATGTTGTATGTTGTTCTGTGACCTTTAAAACCAAATGAGTATTTTCCTGAGCTCAAGCAACTGCAACAATCTCCCATGAATTCCATTTGATGTCAACATTTTGTGTTCCCATCTACTGACTTCCAGACAATCAACTTGTTTTATTTCTCTGATCTTCAGTAATAGCCCCAGGTTACAAAGACAATATGTCACAATTTCCTTTTCTCAATAAGCACCGTAGACGAAGATCAGATGTGTGCAAGACTAACTCATGGGATTTGAAAGTGTTGCTTGCTGCCAATAAGTAGCACAGATTTATGTATCCCTTGATAGTCCTCACTGGAAATGAGACCATGCTCCCTAGGGCGGGGTATACATCATTATGAGGGTCAAAAAGTAAATCCCTTCTTGAAGATTACCAACTTTCCGACTATATTCTAGAGCCATGATTTTCTAAGTCAATGTCTTAAGCTTCAAGTAATGCATTATACAATTGCCTTAAAGGTATATCCCCAGGCAAAATGTATTTAACAAAAAAAACCTCTGTCTCTAACCTGATTGTTTTTAGGTTTTTTTATTGACTGTGGGAAATGTCTTTAGCTCTAGACAGTTGCCATAGGACAAAGTAATATCACCTTGTGCTCTGTTGACCCTCCTAAAATTTTGGATTATCCATCACTTCCCATTCCTTTGACAGTGGGAACACAGACAGTTGATGTGTAGGACTAACCCTTTCCCATTATACCTGTATCTACCAAGAAAAAATGGCTGTAGATACATTAAAAGCTGCCAATTACCAAAATTTTGCTGTGCTGCAATGTTTAGTTAGTAAAGTGAAATTCACCTAACAAAGTAAAAACTTTTTAACTAAATTACTTTAGATATAATTACATTGAATTATAAAAGAGGCACTTTGCATTTCCAACACCCTATACTTCTATATTACTAGCATGGCTTAGTTTCAGATTATAATACAATATTCAGAAGTACCGTTGGAGGTGTTTGGCATTGGCACTGGAGGAACCAGTCCTAACAATAAATGAAGAGCATTTTTATGTTAAAATACATAATCTTATTTGATTAATGGGTCTCAAGTGAAGCATAGTTTTTTAAAGATAGACAGTATAGGGTTTATAATATAAGCCCCCAGCCTGTATGTGGTCATTATATCATAGGTGACATAGTGGTCACATGATCAGGAAGGGGGAGGTGAGGAG